>NC_133771.1:2840452-3039957 GCF_003597395.2 Chelonoidis abingdonii | reverse complement strand
GCACTGCCTACTTAGCCAAACAGTCCTCAGCGTGTAGCAGTGCATGGGGTTGTTTCTGGCCCTAAGTGCAGGACTTTTGCACTCTTGTCCTTGTTTAACTTCATGAGTTTCTTGTGGCCCACGTCTCCAATTTGTCTAAGTCTCCTGAATCCCTATCCCTGCCCTCCAGCGTCCACCACTCCCCCCCACTTGGTGTCATTGCAAATTTACTTAATGTGCAATCTATCCATCAGCAAGTCATTAATGAACGACATTGAATAGAACGGGCCACTAAGACAGACCTGGGACACCACTTGTTACTGGTTGCCAACTAGAGAGTGTGCCATTGGACCTACCCGCTGAGCCGTGATTCAACCAGTTTTTCTATCACCACAGTCCATTCTCCCAACCCATACTTCTAGTTGCTGATAGAGAATGCTGTGGGAAACCATGTCAAAAAGCCTTACTAATCAAGGTATACAACAGCAACAGCTTTGCCCCCATCCACAAGTCCCAGTCATCTTCATCGTAGAAGCAATCAGGTTGGTCAGGCATGATTTACCCTTGGTGAATCCATGCTGACTGCTTCTGATCACCTTGTTTTCCTCTAAGTGTTTCAGGATGGATTCCTTCAGCACCTGCCCATGATTTTCCCAGGCGATTGAGGTGAGACTGATGACTGTCAGTTCCTGATCGTTCCTTTTCCCTTTCTTAAGATAGGGTACTGTATATTATGCTTTCTTCCAGTCCTCTTGGCGACCTTCCTTTCCCATGAATGTTCAAGATAATGGTCAAGGGTCTGCAATCACATCAGCTAACTCCCTCAGCACCCTCGGATGCAGTCGTCGTCCCATAGACTGTGCACGTCTAACATCTTTTTAAGTAGTCCCCTTAACCTGGACCCTCTATCCCAGTTGGGCTGCTCTCCCTCCTCTCCTCTCTGCGTGCCCCAGTGTGATAGTCTGGAGTTGATCCTGCCGGTAAAGACTGAAGTGAAGAAGGAATGAGACTTCAGCTTTCCCATATCTTCCACCACTAGGATACCTGCCTCATTGATAAGGGACCTACAACCATCCTAAGCCTCTTCTTGGTTGCTTACATACTTGTAAAACCCCTTTCCTATTATCCTTCACAGGCCCGTCTAGTTCAGCTCAAATTGCCCTTTGGCCTTTCTGATTCATCCCTGCAGCGCCAGCAATAATCTCTATATGCCTCCCCAGTCATCTGTCAAGCTTCCATTTTTGTAGCTGCCTTCTTTTGCTTCAGCCTCACCACTGAGTTCCCTGTTAAGCCATGCTGACGGCACTTTCTACGCTTGCTGTGTCTTTCTGCACATCGGTAATATGGGTATTTCCTGTGCTCTTAGCATGATTTCTATAAAAACTGCCAGCTCTCCTGGACACCCATCCCCTTCAGTTCAGCTTCCCAGGAATCCTGCCATCATTTCTCTAGGGCAGCCTGAAATCAAGCTTTTCTGAAATCCAGGGTTTGCGTTCTGCTTCTCTCCTTCCTTCCTTTACAGGGTTCTGAACTTCTACATGTCATGATCACCTGCTCCCAGGTTGCTGTGCACCCTTACTTCCCCGATCAACCTCTTCTCTGTTTGTGAGCAGGAGGTCGAGAAGGCGCAAGGCCCTCTGGGTTCCCCACATTTGTTACAGAAGTTGTCCTCAGCGATCTCCAAAACTTCCGGATGCCTGTGCACTGCTGTATTTCTCTCCCAGCAGATATCAGGAAAAAATCCTCCCATGCAGAACCAGGGCCGTGATCTACAGACTTCTGCTAGTTGGTCTGCTAAAAGCCTTATCCACCTCTTCTTTCTGGGTCTGGTGGTCATTTAGCAGACACCCACCATAACATTCCCCCTTGTGACATTCCCCTCTAAATTTAACCCAAAGACTTTCAACTGGCTCATTTCCAGTTTCGTAGTGGAGCTCTGAGCATTCATACAGCTCTTTTACATACAGCGCTACTCCTCCCCCTCTTCGCCCCTGCCTATCCTTCCTGAACAGCTTATACCCATCCATGGCAGTGCTCCAGGTATGCGAGCTATTCATCCCTTGCTGTCCTTGTCTAGATTAGGCAGTCCTGTCCTTGTGCTGGGGAGTTCACAATATTTTAGATCGGCAGTTCTCAAACTGGGGGGTCAGGACCCCATTGTAATGGGGTCACCAGGGCTGGTGTTAGACTTGCTGGGGCCCAGGGCTGAAGCTCAAGCCCCACCCCCAAAGCCTGAGCCCCACTGCCTGGGGCCAAAGCCGAAGCCCAAGGGCTTTAGCCCTGGATGATGGGACTCAAGCTTTTAGCTTTGGCCCCCCTGCCCAGGAGGCAGGGCTTAGGCTTTGGCCTCTGGGGCCGTATAGCAATTTTTGTTGTCAGAAAGGGGTTGCGGTGCAATGAACCATTTAAGGCTTTTCTGTTGTTCCTCTCATTGTTTGTGTTTCAATGCAAAGTATGAATGCTATTGCTGTGTGTTGCCAAGAGGGAGCAGAGTTGTCTCTCCTGTACTATTTTCCCTACCGGCTTTGTCCGAGCTCCAAAACTAACTGTCCCTTCCTGCTCTTCTTTTATTCTTGCCTCTGTGTATTCCAGGTGAGACTCCCTTGATGGTCCCCCGGGCCTCCAGACTGTTTGAAGTCTCTCCTTTAGAATACACTTCTTCCAGGTGCCTGTCAAAGAAATGTTGCAAACTGCAGCCTTTCTGATGCCTGCATCCAGTGGTTTGTATTCTGGATCTGTAGGATGCCTTTTTGGACTAAAGCTGTCTGTGGCAAGTGCTTAACACACTTCTGATGCTGTGGAGGCTAGGGAATGGGGAAAGGGGCAGTGCGCTTCTTCCGGGGGTAGGGGTGGGGGCATTTTTCTGGAACAGAAATGCAGATGTTCCAAAGCAGTGTTTGTTTTCAGTTTGTTTTGATTGTTTCAGCTGCTCCTAGTGACACAGATCTTGAGAGCTAGTTTCCTGTTGCAGTTTAGTACCTGTTTCCTTATACCTAAGACTGATCTGCCACAGTTTAAAAAAGAAAATGTGGACCTCATTGGCAGTACTACTTTAACATGGCTTGCTGCCTTTTTTGGAAGCCCCATCTTTTCAATCTGAGGCCACGTCTACACTATGGGATAATATCGAATTAGCTAAAATCGGTTTTATAAAACTGATATTATAAATTCGATTTCATGCGGCCACACGAGGCACAGTAATTCGGCGTTGTGCGTCCATGGTCCGAGGCTAACGTCGATTTCTGAAGCGTTGCATTGTGGGTAGCTCTTCCGTAGCTATCCCATAGTTCCCGCAGTCTCCCCCGCCCCTTGGAATTCTGGGTTGAATCATTATTGTCTCGCGGGTTTGGGTTTTTTTTTTTTTCTGGGGGTTTTTAAAAAATGTCGTTCAGTCATTCCTTCCTCCGGGAAAACATGCAGCTGACAATCCTTTCGCGCCGTTTTCCCTGGATGCCACTGGCAGACCGCCATTAGCACGGCAACCATGGAGCCCGTTCAGCTTTTTTTTTTTTTCGGCACCGTATGTGTACTGGATGCCACGGACAGAGAGGCGATATCCCAGCGTTACACAGCAGCATTCCCTTGCTTTTGCAATGATAGCAGAGATGGTTACTGGTCGTTCTGTACCGTCTACTGCCAGAGAAAATGGCAATGAGATGACGGTTATCTCTCCTCCTCTGTACTGTCCGCTGTTATCATGAGTGCCCTGGCTGAAATCGGGGCCGGGAGCGCAACGCAAAGCAAAAATTGGGATTGACTCACCTTGGGACTGAGTCAATCCTCCTTTATGGTTTCTAAAAATAGAGTCAGTCCTGCTAGAATAAGGGGCAAGGGTATTAGAGGACCAGTGTATCAGAGCACAGCTGCTCCGTGTCAGTATTCACAGGGGGTACCCCCTGCAACACCCACCGTTGCTTCCCTCCTCTCCAACCTTCCTGGGCTACCGTGGCAGTGTGTCCTGCCCATTTGTGTCATGAAGTAATAAAGATGCAGGAATAAGAAACACTGAGTGTTTAGTGACATAAAATGGGGGAGGCCAGCCTCCGGCGCGATGATAGTCCAGGCAGGACAATTAAGCGGTTATGGGGAGAGGAGGCCAGCATGCTGCTGCTATGACAGTCCAGGCAGTACAGAATCTTTCTTTTACACAGGAAAGGGAGGGGCTAGCCCCCAGTTGCTATGATGAAGCTGGTTATTAGCCGTTCTGTCCTATCTACTGGAATAACCAGCAATGTTGGCCTCGATGTCAACATGTTAGATATTCATGAGGACGGTACTAGTCTACTCACCGTCTACCACCGGGAGGGAAGGGGAGAGGAAGGGGAGAGGAGCGGATACTGCTCTTCACTGCTGCAGCATCACGTCTACCAGCAGCATTCAGTACACATAGGGTGACATTGAAAGTAGTCAGAAATGATTTCTTTCCCTTTTCTTTCACGTGGTGGTGGTGGGGGGGAAAGAAACTGAGGAGCTGTTCCCTGAACCACGCCAGACACTGTGTTGAACCAACAGACACTGGGAGCTCAGCAAGAATGCAAATACTTTTCAGACTGCTGTGGACTGTGGGTAGCTGGCAGTCCTCATACCCCCTCCATCCATGAGCGTCCATTTTGAGTCTCTGGCTTCCTGTTACGCTGTCACGCAGCGCTGTGTATCCTGGAGATTTTTTTTCAAACGCTTTGGCATTTCGTGTTCTGTAACGGAGCTCTGATAACAACAGATTTGTCTCCCCATACAGCGATCAGATCTAGTATTTCCCGTACAGTCCATGCTGGAGCTCTTTTGGATTTGAGACTGCATCGCACCCATGCTGATCAGAGCTCCACGCTGGGCAAACAGGAAATGTAATTCAAAAGTTCGCGGGGCTTTTCCGTGTACCTGCCCGCTGCATCCGAGTTCAGATTGCTGTCCAGAGCGGTCAGTGTGCACTGTGGATACCGCCTGAGAGGCCATAACGTCGATTTCCGTCCACACTAACCGTAATCCGATATGTTATATCGAATTTAGCGCTACTCCTCTCGTCGGGGAGGAGTACAGAAATTGATTTAAAGAGCCCTTTATATCGCTATAAAGGGCATTATAGTGTGGACGGGTACAGCGTTAAATCGATTTAACGCTCTTTAAATCGATTTAAACGCGTAGTGTAGACCAGGCCTGAGAGAAGCTGCAGCATCTTCATTGATCAGCTACATTTTTGAGCTAACATAGGAGTGTGATCCCTCAGAACTGCTTTTATCTCCCTCAACTAGAACAGCCAGCCAGAAGCATACTTTGAGACGGTGTAAATTTTAGAAGTTAAAACACTGGAGAAAACAGCAATATATGTAGAGATCTTTTATGGCTCTCTGCCTCTCTAATTACATCAGTGCTGCCCCTTCCTTCTTGCCCTGATTTCTGGTTAAAACCTTGAATAGCACTTGGCTAATTGCATGAGTAGAAAAGATACTTGAAATCCGGTCAAGTCCTCTCAGAGCTGTTCTCCCTCCTCCTTTCCTCCTCACCTCTCTAATTATTGCCAGGACAAAATTAAAGTATTTAATATGCTGACTCTAACTGTCTTGCCAAGGGAATGAGTGAAGAGGAATTTCACAGGAGACACATGGTGTTATCACTGCCTATTTCTCATTCTTTCACTGTTTGTGGTGCAGAGACAATTTACTGTTCCCTCTCTCCTCAAAGGGACATAATGAGCACCTGGAAATAACACCCAGCACCATTACCTAGTCTTTTCGTTGTTGAAGATGGAATTTTGACTGCAGAGAGGAAGGACTAGGATTTAGTGGTCTGTCTCACTGGATGACTAAATCCCTGTTTGCTTTCTAGAACAAACTGCACTGAGACAAAATGTTAAAATACAGGGCTAGTAATGCACAAGGTGGTGAAACAAACAGAAGTACATGACAGATGTTTTCTTCAGTGCTCTGTGAGGCTCAACATTTGTCAGCTGTCATGGATTTCATGACGCTCTTTGTTTGTTTAGACATAAATAAAGCAAATTCTAGGGTTTCCTGCACTGGCAAGATATGACAAACAGCTGAAGAAGCTTCAGTTGGAACTGGTAAATTTAACCTCTCATTTACATTTGAGGCTAATAAATAGCAACCCTGCATTGACACCAATGCCAGACTTAGAAGGCCCACTGAAAATTCACCAACAGGTCAAAGTTCTTTCTCCCTCTTGACATTAGTAAAGAAAACAAGTCTTAAGGAAATACATAGAGAGCAGGTAAACTGGATTACTGTGAACAAAATCTTTAATCCAACTCTTGCCAGGAGACTCCTCAGTATGTATTCTAACAAACCTCCAGGCTTGAACACTGCATTGCTGTGTGATCCCCAGTGGTATTAGAGGAGTTGCCATGGTGTAACAGAACATGGCCAAAAGAATACTCCGATCATATATGCAATAAGAGATCACTCGTATAAGATATGTATGACTTCCATGGGAGTTTTGTCTGGCTAATGAATGCAGGATTGGGTGCCAACTACCCCTCAAGAAGAGTCAAGGTGACACACCTCCTGGGATCAACAGTTATTTACTAGAGCATTCAAATCCTCTGTCTATATAGTCCTGTTTACATTTGCACTTGCAGGATTCCTGAGTAGGTAGGCACTCTGCATGGATGTTACAACTGTGTACTCAAGCACGGTCATTTATAACTACACAGTCATAACTGTTGTCACTCCTTTCTTTCCTCCTTCCAAGAAATAAACTCACCGGAGAAAATATTATTCCATAATAAATCACCTAGCAGTAGACAAGCCTGTCAATCATCCTGAGCTGCTCCTTCCACAGTGTACAAAATATGCAAGGAGCTACTTCATAGCCTCTCCATCTTTCTCTTCCTGAAATCATGGAAAAATCATCACCGTTTTCCTTTGGTGTGCCACTCTTAATGGGGCATACATTAGATGGTAGCATTCAGATATCAGGTATTCAAATCCTACTTTAACTTCCTTGTAGGGAAAGCAGCAGAGAATCCTGTGGCACCTTTTAGACTAACAGAGGTTTTGTAGCATGAGCTTTCATGGGTGAATACCCACTTCGTTGGATGCATGTAGTGGAAATTTCCAGGGGTGGGTATATATACATGCAAGCAAGAAGCAGGCTAGAGATAACAAGGTTAGTTCAATCAGGGAGACTGCTGTATTACACTCACTCTCCAGACTGAAGTGAGTGGGCTAATGTGCAAAGGTTCTCCATTGAATTTAAATGGGTTAGTTCATTCATTGTCTAATGCCAGAATGTAATGTCTGGGAATGATGCAAGCCTAATGATCTCTGGTTCAGATTGCAAAGTAGTTTTATTCTGCAGCTCTTGAATTCTGTCATTAGGGTTATAGAGGAGTCTGATACCCAGAAGGAGCTCACTATATAAGCTTGTTGTAAACTGCTGGAGAAAACAAGCACTAGCATCTGCCAATATGTTGCACTATTCCAACTAGTTAGTTGCCAGGCTAAGACTCTGTATTGGAGTTTAATTTGAGTTTTGCATTTAGCTTCCCTTCAACTTCTGACTAAAGCGTTTTTAGAAAGATGGCAAGAATGCAGTAAACAAGATTGCCTTGTGAGGCATGGACTGGGGAACTATGAGAGCGAAGTGTATCTTGTGAAAAATGGATATGCACGCTCAATTGTGTAAGAAGTTAATATTGGCAACATAACTCTAAAAATTGCATCAGTATCGCCCAGGAAGTAGAAACATCATAGAGAGGGTCACAAGGACTCTGGAGGAATTACAGCCATGCAGAAGAATGATGAAAAGAAGGTTAGTAAAAATCATTCTTCAAATGTCCAAGTAGTGTGATCAGCCAGCCAAGGCTCAGGATATTAAAGAACAGCAATGAAAACTTATTGACAGATGAGATTGAGATGGCTCGGTGCTGGAATTGCTTTTTCTTTCTCGGTATTCATGCAGGTAGCTGAAGTTTAGATCCCTTGGATACATTGTCCTACTGATAATAACTTCAAGGTTTCAGGATCTTAAAAAAGAGCAGATTATTGGGAAATGAAGGTGGTTGATGCATCAGGCCTAGATGAAGGACTTTCCAGACGCTTTGGAAGGGAGTGTGTAGGGAGTAATCAAGCAAAATAACACTACCTATGCCAGACCTTTTTTCATGACGTGAGAATGAGGTATTGGTACCCAACACTGGACCAGGGAGGTAGCGCAGTTTCAATACGGATTCAAGTGACCTAGATAGCTAGATAGTTATAGAATTGTTCTAATTTTCTGTGTGAGCTGTTGGAAATGCTGATAATTTGGTAATATTGAAATGTATCACTTGGCGAATGAGGTTTCTTGAGAGAACATTCTGGTAGGTAATTTTTGTTTTGTTTTGTTTTGTTAATTGAAACGTTAAAATGGTGGAGTCTGGTGGACCCAGGCCTCCCTACCCAGGCCGCTGCTCCTCTGGTGGCAGCCCCTTCTTCTTTCCCAGATACTGGCCATTGGGCCTCACTGCCCCACACCTAGGGACTGTGACATTGACTTTGGCCATTGGGTCATATTACTTTTGTACCAGAGGGCTGTTATATGTACCTTGGCCTCCAGGACATATTGCTCTGTGCCTGAGAGCAGTTATATTGACTCTAGCCTCTAGACCGCGCTGCCCTGTATCACATCTTGCATCCAATGCAGTCCTTGGAGAACTCTTGGTTTGGATGGGCTATAAACAGCTCAGTGAACTGGAATGAGCAAATGTACCCTGTTCACACCACCCCCTTCAGCCACATAGAGCCTGTTCAACCAGGGGAAGGATACACTTCTGACTTTCAGTTCCAGTGCTAGTTAGGCTGTACAGCTTGCATATCAGATAATGGCGCAGTTTTGCATATGCTTGCACTTTTTTACCTTTTTAAATAGTTATTTGTAGACAGGCAGCAGTGACGTTTGAAATGGTTTTCAGAATACTTCTGATTATTTTAATACATTTTTGGTGAACACATTGGTCTTGGTTGACCACTATGTTGGCGAATAAGTACTTGGAAAAAGGAATGGTCAGGAAATTGTATCCAAAGCTTTTAATAAAGTCACACTTGTTTTTACAAACACACAAAATCAATTGCAATTAATAGTAAATGTCAAATTATTTGCTATTTGACTACCACAGAACGCCGCATTGCATTCTTCCACATGCATCATAAGGTGAAGTGAATGAAGAAGTGCACATATATGCATACAGTAACTCCTCACATAGTTGTCCCGCTTAACGTTGTTTTGTTGTTACATTGCTGATCAATTAGGGAACATACTTGTTTAAAGTTGCAGTGCTCCACTCTTATATTGTTTGGCTGCCTGCTTTCTCCACAGCTGGCAGCCTCTCTATGCCCCCTCCGACTCCCAGCCCCTTCCGCCATCAGACCCTGTGGATCAGTGCCTTCCCCCCACCTCCTGTCCGTGGCAATTAGCTGACTTGAGGCGTTTTGGAGGCAGGAGAGAGTGGGGAGGAGCAAGGACTCGGCACACAGGCTCCCCCTCCCTCCCCTGCCTTCCGAACGCCGCAGTCAGCTGGCTTGCAGCGTTTAGAAGGGAGGGGAGGGAAGGGGAGGGGCTAGGATGCAACGAGCAAAGTAAAGGGGGAGAGGGTGGAGGGGAGAAGAGGCGGGTTAAGAGTGGAGGCTTAGGGGAAGGAGTGGAGCGGGCAGGCTGAGGGTTGAGCCCCTTGCCCCTGGTGCTTGCAGAGTAGGGGAAGCTGCCCTGAAACCTACCCCCCTCCCATTTACATTCATTCTTATGGGGAAATTGGATTCGCTTAACATCGTTTCACTTAGTCACATTTTTCAGGAACAGAACTATAACGTTAAATGAGGCTTTCCTGTATGTGCACAAGGCATCTTTTAGTTCCCTTGCTTGCCTGAACTCAACCCCAGTGATGACAGGCACACTTCCTGGTTGCCTGTACAAACCATTAGTGTCCTTGAAACTGCTCCAGGTGAAAATTCTTGCCTTTACCTTCACAGATATTGTGACGTGCTATGCCCTGCGCACAACGTGGATGACACGTACCACACTGGCATTCAAATGGTTTTGTAGGCAGCGCCATCTTGGCTTCAACATGCCAAATGTGTATTCTAGCATCATCTGCAATTACATCAGTGTGTAATTAAACGTTTTGCCGGGTGCTCTGTGGTCAGGGTACAATTTTATGAACTAGGGCAGTAGAATGTAAAATAGCAGTAGGCACAGTCACCACGTTGATAACTCTTGTTCGGAATGAATAAGATCCCTGCTTGTCCAAACAGGTAACTGATACTGGTGTGCTGATGAGATCTGGCATGCACCTTCCTTGCACATTGCATGTTGATGATCATGAACCTGTCTTTATGATCAGCCAACGCCTGCAGAATGATGTAGTGCTATTTGCTGGTGACATATTCAAGGGCTTCTAATCATGGGCAAACTGTAGGCATGTGAGTGCCATTGATGTACCTAGGAGAACTGTGGAAGCCTGTTCTCCTAAAACCAGCTGGTATTTCATGCACATTAGCTATGTCTACCACCCATGGTAAACCACGGTATAATTGCCTCACCAACTCCCACTGTCACAGCAGTGACACTTGACTTGCCAATACTAAATGAGTTAACCATGGACCCGTAGCAGTCTTCCTGGTCACTGTAGTAACCTGTTTCTGTACTGGTATGGTCTCCCTTGTTTGCCTGTCCTGCTGCTGGAGGATTGGAACAAGCTCCTCGCATAGCTCCATGGCCCTATGATGTTTAACATTTTATCAGTCACATGGAAGAAAACATAGTCATGACTGATAAAGTTGGCAGATGACACAAAAATTGGGGAGGGGGAAATAACAGAGGACAGGTCACTGCTACAGAGTGTTGTGGATCACTTAGTGAGCTTTTCTCCTCAATCACACTTCTACATAGAGTGCTACTACAGATCAAGCAGGGATCAAGATTAATGGCCTCAGTGTGGTGCCACCAACACTGGTTCTCCTCTCGACTGGATTTCTGTGGCAACTCCAGTCTCACTCCCATTGCACCTGGATTTGATCTCTCAGGACCATGTTTGGCTGCTCCACCCAAATCTGCATTCCCTTCTTTCAATGTCCTGGAAACTCCATGGATAATACCAGAGAAAAGGTTTGCTCAGAGCAAGTTTGCTAGGTGTTACCAATTAGTAGAAAGCCCTCCACCAGGGCTGCCTGCCTATCAAAATGGAAGTGGTTCTTGATTTGGGCTTGCCAGACTGGAGTCACACTGATGTATTCATCATCCAACATATACTCACTTTTTTTTTTTTTTTTTTTTTTTCCTCTTGAAACAGCAAGGTTTAGCAATTTCTTCTGTCAGGGTTCATCTGGCAGCAGTATTTGCTTTCTCTCCTTACATGGATAGCCATTCTGTTTTTTTCAAATTACATGACAGATTCTTTAAAGGCCTGGAAAGGTTGTACCCTCAATTAAGAGACCCCTTTTCCCCCTTGTGGCTTGAACCTGGTCTTGTCTAAATGTATGGGACCACCATTTGAGCCTTTAGCAATGTGCTCCTTACTATACCTCTCTTGGAAAGTGGTTTTCCTAATTGCCATCACTTCTGCCAGAAGAGGCTCTGAGCTGCATTCCCTGATATTCGAGCCATGATGTACATTCTTTAAAGATAAGGTATACTTACGACCTCATCTGAGTTTCCTCCCTAAAGTAGTTTCAGATTTTCATAGCAATCAAGCTACTTACTTACCTGCATTTCCCCCAAAACCTCATGCAAATAAGAATGAAGGACAACACACACTGGACATCAGATGAGCACTAGAATTCTACATAGACGGCCAAACTGTTTCAGAGGTCCACTCAGCTGTTCCTGGCTATAGTGGACATAATGAAAGGTCTCCCAATCTCCTCACAGACAACTTTGTTTTGGATAAGATAATTTGCCTATTCATAACAAGTACAGATACACAAAATGTTTTACCACCAACATATCCGAGTGCTTTGCTCAGGCATCTTCTGAAAGCTGACAAACACCTATTGGCATGTACTACATAAACTGTAAAATCTCTTAAGGTGATTAAAGCTGTTATTTCTGATCCTCTGGTTGGCTTCTCTGTAACACTAAAAGATGGAAAAACCTGCAATACCAACAAAGTGGTGGGAATCCTGTAGAGGGCTGTATACTTGCTTCCATTTAGAGTCAATATCTGGTTAAACCACCAGTAGAAGCTCCTCAAATAATTAAACACTTTATTCAAGTAATAAAATTCTCTTTAAACGAGCATTGGGAGCATGACAGAAATTGCTTAGTCTGATGGTGATGTCCCTGACCAGTGCTGGTATCAGTCTTCTTGCCAGAACATCGCTACGGGCAGGTGGCTAAGAAATGCCAGTTTTGATCTAAACTCCCTTTCCAAAGCTGATAGTTTGCAGGTGGATGAGTGCTGCTCATTTGGTGTGAGCATTCTAAATAGTGCACTGAGGTAAACAAGGTCAGCTTAGTTTTAAAACTGCGACAGCACTGACAGGCATTTGAAGAAAAGCCTTTTGGATAAAGCTGCCTTTGCCGAAGAGACTAGACAGGATTGCGGATCCAAGGCTATTCTTTTAAGCTGGCAAGCAGGAGCTCTCTGAGAGGTGTGAACTGCGTCCATTTCATCTTGATAGGCTGTTAATTTTAAAAATGTAATTGTACTAATTTTAAATATCAGTGTTAACTATTTCACCATTGATCAAAGAACACAAACGAGAGGGATGATCCTTTAAGTTCTGCATTGTGTATTGTTTATGTTTCAGGTTGGTATTAAGTAGGCAGAGCTTTTACTCCTACTTTAGGAAATATAGTCACAGAAATTAGAAATAGAAAGGACCACGTCCAGTCTAGTTGATTCCGTCCTATCAGCCAATACAGTATTCTGCACAGTGTATATTGTCTATGTGGCTATAAATTGTGGCCACAAGGTGTCGCCCACGATTCACATTCAGATGTGCTTTAGCTGGTTTCTGTGGCAGGAGGACAGTGTATTCCTTAAAGGGAGCAATGAACTTAAGATCTAGGTGAAGCTATCCTCTCCCCACATGGGATTTAAACGCATACTAATGTCTGTCATGTTGGCATGTGTTTAAAGTTCAGTAAATGATGACTTATCCCTCTTATCTACTGTTGTAGTACTTGATTTCCTCTTGTTTTCCCCATTTCTTTTGGGTCTCATTTGCTGGTGCTTCCTTGCATGCTATCATGTTTGTATTGGTGGTGGCACTGAAAAACTCAGTTATCATCTCAGGTCACACTGATAGCCCAGCAGAAGAGTCCTGTGTAGCAGAACTTCATAATGAGTCTTTTCCTCTTCCCTATAAAGTTCCAGCTGAGAAGGAAGTTGTTCCTGGCAGAGTAAATCTGAGACACAGCAGCTATTGTCTTTAAGTGAAAATAGCAAATATTGTCTGATTGCCTTTTTTCCCTTAAATGAGAGAGAAAATGGCCCCATTTCACTGAAGTGGGTGTAGAATGTGCAGTATGTGCAGCAAGTTCTAACACCTACGGCATTGGGAATTTTAGAAGCTTTCACTTGTTTTGTAATTGTGCTCAGTTTTTGCTAGTCACTGTGGATAATTAATTATGCTTTAGAGATGGAGGGAGATATATGTGATATCCAAAGTAGCCTTATCCTGAATTGTAGTGACCACTGTACTTTTATGTCTAGAGCTATCTGGTGTTACTATTTATAATCGTATGCAGTGAGGTTGTAGGTGTGTGGTCCCAGGATATTAGGGAGACAAGGCGGGTAAGGCAATATCTTTTGTAGGACCAACTTTTGTTGGTGAGAGAGCAAGAGACACTTTTGAGGTTTAGGTGAGGAAGAGCTCTGTAAAGCTCAAAAGCTTGTCTCTCTCTGGCCTTGTCTACACTACAGGCAGAGATGGATCTAAGTTACTCAAATTCAGATACGTGAATAACATAGCTGAAGTCAACTTACTTAGATCTACTTACCTCAGGGTCCACACTACGCTATGTCGATGGGAGATGCTCTCCTGTCGACTCCCCTTGTGCTTCTCATTCAGGTAGAGTACAGGTGTAGACGGGAGAGTGATCTGGGGTTGACTTAGTGGGTCCTCACTAGACCCACTAAATTGACAGCTGATGCATCGATCTCCCGGTAAGTGTAGACAAGCCCACCTGCAACAGAAGTTGGTCTAATAAAAGATATTACCAAACCAACGCATGTCACACCGTATTTATGGCTTTTTACAACAATTTATAACCCACTTAACCCTCCCCATATACACACGTATAACCCTTCACCCCCTCCCTGTTTTTTTCTTTCACTCTCTGATTAGAGGGGTGTTAACAGGCCATTTCACCATTCATCATCTACAGTAAAGACTGGTGCAAATAACACATGAAAGGTGCAAACAATAGTTCTTCTGCTACTTCACCATTCTCTTTAGTTGTCTTCCTTACTGCTTAGTGTACAGGTCCGACAGTCATACATTGTTATCTTTTGTACTGCAGTAATGCTGTGTATGCATGCATCTGAGTTCCTATATAACACAGGCCACAGAATTTCATCCAGTAACTCTTCCATGAAGACCTGTAATCTGTGGTTGAATTAAAGCATATTTTCTAATCTTGACTTTGAAGACTGAAAGCGATGAAGCCACTACATCTTTTGGTAAATTGTTTCAATGGTTAATTACCCTTATTGTTACAAATTTGCACCTTTTATTTTCAGTTAGAATGTATCTAGCTTCAGTTTCCAGGCATTGTCTGATACCTGTCTGCTAGATTAAGGTGCATGCTATTTTCTGCCTTCGTAGGTACTTATATACTATGATCCAGTCACCTCTTAAACTTTGGATTGTTGAGCTAAATAGACTGGGCTCAAATGTCTCACTGTACAATAGCATGTTGTCCAGGCTTCAAATCATTCTTGTGATTCGTCTTTGAACCCTATCCAACTGTTCAGTGTTTGTTTTTTAAAGTGTGGACACTAGTATTGAATACAGTGTTCCAGCAGTGATTATGCCAGTGCTCTGTACTATTTGATGTTCTTGTATTTATACATCCAAGGATTGAATTACTGTTTTAGCCCCAGCCCTATGCTACTTGCTAAGACCTGAAAAGGATTAGAAAAACAACCTATATTCTGTACATTTATCTTAATAGTATGAGGAATATCAAAACTTGTTTTCTTCCACCTTGGTCGATGTTCCCTTGGAATTGCATATGGCACAAGTCGGAGTTTTCTCATCAGGAACTGAAGGGATGAAAGTGTTCAATGTTTGGGAGAAAAATTCTCTTACTCAGAATCTTAACCACTTCCTATATTTCCTGGAAAATTCTGTGCATGGACTAAAGGACTGTTGGAATGAGACTATATCACAAATAACAAGAAAGTGAACCAAAGAGGGGAAGATGAGAGATGAATTTCTGATGTGAAGCGGAATTATTTTTGTCTTAGACAAACATCAGAACGTAATATAAGAACGGCCGTACTGGGTCAGACCAAAGGTCCATCTAGTCCAGTATCCTGTCTTTCAACAGTGGTCAATGCCAGGTGCCCAGAGGGAATGAACAAAACAGAGAATCATCAAGTGATCCATCCCCTGTCACCCATTCCCAGCTTCTGGCAAACAGAGGCTAGAGACACCATCCCTGCCCATTCTGGCTAATAGCCATTGATGGACCTATCCTCCATGAATTTATCTAGCTCTTTTTTGAACCCTGTTATAATCTTGGCCTTCACAACATCCTCTGGCAAAGAGTTCCACAGGTTGACTGTGCGTTGTGTGAAGAAATATTTCCTTTTGTTTTGTTTCAAACCCACTGCCTATTAATTTCATTTGGTGACTTCTAGTTCGTGTGTTATGAGGGGGAATAAAGAACACTTCCTTATTTACTTTCTCCACACCAGTCGTGATTTTATAGACTTCTATCATATTCTCCTGTCGTAGTCTCTTTTCCAAGCTGAAAAGTCCCAATCTTGTTAATCTCTCCTCATACGGAAGCAAATCCATACCCCTAATATTTTTGTTGCCCTTTTCTGAATCTTTTCCAATTCCAGTATATCTTTTTTTGAGATGGGGTGACCTCATCTGCACACAGTATTAAAGATGTGGCTATACCATGGATTTCTGTTGAAGCATTCCCAAGATTCTGTTAGCTTTTTCGACTGCCGCTGCACATGGCACAAGAAACAGCAGAACACTAACTTATTTTCCCCTTTGTCATCTTTTGATTTATATTGCGTAAAGCCCTTCATGGTTTGGATCCTTGCTTCTTGTGCTTTAAGCATAAGAATGGCCCTACTGGCTCAGACCAATAATCTATCTATCCCAGTATCCTGTTGTGACGGGAGTCTCAAGGGGGCCATGCTGATATTGCTGTGACTGCTCAATTAGGCAAACCGCACAGAATGGGATAGACAGTCCTTCAAACTAGCAACGAAACAGCTTCCACAACACCTTACTGGTTACCCAGAAACCGAAAACACAGTTCCCTTAAAACAATCCAGACTTGAGCTCCCACCCAGATAGCGAAGTCAAATATGATGAGGATTACAGAAAATCTTGTTCATATACAAAATTCTACCAATTCCAAAGAATTGGATACTTTACCCACATCAAGTTAACGAATATCTCAGATCTTACCCAAATACACGCTTACTGCCAATTGTTATTAACTAAGGTTTATTACATAAGAACGGCCATACTGGGTCAGGCCAAAGGTCCATCAAGCCCAGTATCCTGTCCTCTGACAGTGGCCAATGCCAGGTGCCCCAAAGGGAATGAACAGAACAGGTTATCATCAAGTGATCCATGCCCTGTCACCCAATCCCAGCTTCTGGCAAATAGAAGCTAGGGACACCATTCCTGCCCATTCTGACTAACAGCCATTGGACCTATTTTCCATGAATCTATCTAGCTCCCTTTTGAACCCCATTATAGTATTGGGCTTCACAACACCCTCTGGCAAGGAGTTCCACAGGTTGACAGTGTGTTGCATGAAAAAATACTTTCTTGTTTGTTTTAAATCTACCTATTTAATTAATTGGCTTAACCCTAGTTTTTTAGTTTTCATTGGAACAACTTGCCAAGGGTTGTGCCATCACTGTCTATTCATTCATTGATCTAGGTGCTTTGATAATACAAATGAGTCTCAGTCTTGAACCAGGACTCTTAATAAGGATTGCTTTTGAAGCAGGAATATTCTCTCTTTCTCTCACACACACACACTTTTTATAACACTTCACATTGGCAATACTTGGAAAATACTCGTTTTCTGGAGGCAGTGAAGGAGTTGGACATCCATTTGGCTCAGTGCTGTCTAGGTGCTCTTAATTGAGTCTGTCGTATTCTCTGAGCATCTAGCACACATTTAAAAACACAAATATCCATGTATTTCTTCCTTCCCACTCAGTAGGAAAAACTAGTTCACACACAAAAGACCCTATAAAGTTAGTCAAAGAGATTATTGTGGGAAAGCCAAGTTGAAGAGACAAGGTTTGCATTTAGTTCTGAATTGGGTGAGTTCAGTAGTTTATTCTTAATTCTTGTAGTAATGAATTTCACAGCTGATGTCCTGCTCCTCTTAAGGCTGTTTACAGTGCTCATGGGCCTCTCTTTTTTGGTAGGCAGTTAGCTGTATTCCACTGGAATAATGTCGTGGTTTCAAAGAAAAACTTGACTGGGATGATGTTAATACTGACCTGTGTTACTGAGCAAAATGGCTGCTGCATTTTGTACCAGTTGAAGTTTTTTCAGGATGTGTGACTTCATTCTGTAGAAGAATTACAGTAATTGAATATGTAGCTTGTATCTGGATCTACTTCTGATGAGATGGGACACAATCTTATTCCATCTAGAAATGTGCATCAGTATAGAACACTTACTACAAATATTCTTCCTTCCTCCAGAATGTATCTTCTGAACTGTAGATTTTTTTCTTTTTTCACCCTTTCTTCTCTTCCCAACCTCCCAGTGATGATTTGGGTAATCTGTACATCTTATGAATTCAGGTTGGTATTATGAAGCTGTTATAGCAATTTTCATATTATTGAATAACTATGGTATGTAGGTTCTGTCATAGGCTGACAGAGCTGTGTCACATCTCTGCTAGACTAGGGACAATACAATCATTAAATCTAAATGGTTGGCTAGTCAGATGGGAACACCTTGGGACCATCAGGTTAGCCCAAGCCTCAGAGAACCAGTATTCTTCTGCCCCTCAACAGGTGACTGGCATTTAGAGCAATGGAAAATTTCTAGCAGCAGAACAAAGGAACCAGATGTTGGTGTTGCCACATATAAACTTGAGGGACTCAGACACAAGAAGCTTTGGGCAGGAAAAGAAGTTGGGGGTATGCTTTCATAGCAGAGAGGGCTCAGTTCAGCTGTCCAGATGGGTAGCCATGTTAGTCTGTGTCAGCAAAAACAATGAGGAGTCCTTATGGCAGTTTAGAAACTAACACATTTGGGCATAAGCTTTTGTGGGCTAAAATCCACTTCATCAGATGCATGGAGTGGAAAATATAGTAGGAAGGTATAAATAAACAGTTTAACTGTGTGACCAACCAAGGTCAGAAAACGCAAGCTGAGCTAGAGGGGAAAAAAGCTACCTGGTTCAGAAGTCAAGCCATGAGCTGCAGAAGAGTCTTGGACACCCGCAGTGGACCTGGACCCCTGCCCAAAGTATACTCCAAAGTGTTGAGGAAAGTGAAACAAGGAGTGTGTGTGTAGGGATTATTATTTTTGTATAGATCTGTGTATTTCTTGTGCTACTAAAAAAAGAGTGATATTTTAGAACCCTGCGCAAAGCGTTTTGTGTTATATCTGTCATGTGCTGCTGTTTTAATGTTGATGGAAAATATGGGCCCAAAGAGTCCAAGGTGTTAATATGACCCTGTCACAATTCAACATTAAACAGTTATAAATGATATTTCAAATGAATAGGCATCAGCTTGCTTAATACCATGGCAACCATGCTAGGAAATTCGGGATAGCTCAGTGGTTTGAGCATTGGCCTGCTAAACCCAGGGTTGTGAGTTCAATCCTTGAAGGGGCGATTTGGGGATTTGGTCCTGCTTTGAGCAGGGGGTTGGACTAGATGAGCTCTTGAGGTCCCTTCCAACCCTAATAATAATCTATGATTCTGTGTTAGAGGTTAAAGGTTAGAAATGTATTGATTGAAACACAAAAGGAAAAGAATTAAAACTTACCAAAAAGCATTGAAACGGGAATTGAGTGATTATGCAAAATCAGCTTAATGAAAACCTGTCAACTTCCTCAATAACCACTAGAGTGGATGTTTTAGAAAAACATCCAATCTTGATTTAAAAATTGTAAGTGATGGTGGATACTCCATGACCTTTGGTAAATTGCTTTACCAAATTTACGTCTTGTTTGCAGTCTGGTTTTACAACAGTGTCCCTTGAAGAGGTAGACTGTAAATCAGAAAGCTCACACCTTAGGGTGGAGCTTTCGGAGAAGGTATGCTTAAGCTAGTGGTCCCTAAACTTTTTTGTCTGTATCCCCTTTACCTCATCCGCGTTTCCCCAGGAGCCATGGTCAGGAGCTGGGGCCAGGAGCAATGCTGGCACTGCAGCTGGGGCCGAGGCTGCAGGCCTAGGGGCTGTGGTCACAGCTGGACCTGTGGCTGATGGCAGGGCTGGAGTGGATTTGGGGGCAGAGCGGGGTTGGGTGGGTCTCCCTCCCCGTCCCCCCGTGGAGGCTGGCCCAGGCCGTGGTGCACCTCCCTGAACGTTCTTCCATGCCCACTAGCTGGGCATTCCCTAGAGTTTGGGGGCCACTGTCTTAAGCTATGGCGGCAGGCCTGAAGAGTTCTAGGGATAAGGCGGTTGGACTGTGAGGACTTACCTCTCAGGCGGAGGTGCTAGAGGACATGCACCCTAAGAGTGTGCCTAAAGTCTCCAAGACAGGGATCGTGCCTGGACTCTGTTCAGATAGAATCATAGGATTGCAGATCGAGAGACGTGATCATTCCCCTCTATTCGACATTGGTGAGGCCTCATCTGGAGTACTGTGTCCAGTTTTGGGCCCCACACTACAAGAAGGATGTGGAAAAACTGGAGAGAGTCCAGCAGAAGGCAACCAACATGATTAGGGAGCTGGAGCACATGACCTACGAAGCAAGGCTGAGGGAACTGGGTTGTTTAGTCTACAGAAGAGAAGACTGAGGGGGGATTTGATAGCTGCTTTCAACTACCTGAAGGGGGGTTCCAAAGAGGATGGAGCTCGGCTGTTCTCAGTGGTGGTAGATGACAGAACAATGAGTAATGGTCTCAAGTTGCAATGGGGGAGGTTTAGGTTGGATATTAGGAAACACTATTTCACTAGGAGGGTGGTGAAGCACTGGAATGGGTTCCGTAGGGAGGTGGTGGAATCTCCTTCCTTAGAGGTTATTAAGGGCAGGCTTGGCAAAGCCCTGGCTGGGATAATTTAGTTGGGAATTGGTCCTGCTTTGAGTAGGGGTTTGGACTAGATACTTCCTGAGGTCCCTTCCAACCCTGATATTCTATGATTCCAGTCACAGAATCATAGAATTCTATGATTCTATGACTGGAAGGGACCTCGAGAGGTCATCTAGTCCAGTCCCCTGAACTCATGGCAGGACTAAGTATTATCTAGGCTTAAAGAGCACAGGATCCAGTGGTCAGTTCTGTCACAGCAGTCTGAGTGTCCAATAGAAGATGTTCATCTAGCTCTGTGACATCCCCTTCCCCTTCAATTTCATGTACATGCTAAAACAGGCATCCTGCTGTTTTTCAGGATACAGCACTATTTTGCACTTGTAAGTTTTTCTGATGCTGTAGCCTATATAGACCAATCAGATTTGTCCATACACTTAGGTGAGAACTAAAAATGCCAATTACTTTCAGTTTTAAATGATCAAAAGAAATTTGAAGATATGATACAGTATTTATGTATTTATCACCATGGCTTGCAATTATAGTCTCAGGTGAAAGGGGTAGGGAAGAGATTCCTGTCTCCTAGTGCTCCCTGGAGACATGAAAACTGTTAAGCGTGGATTTATTTAGGATAAGAGATTTTGTTTTTTGAAAAATTGAAGATAAGTAATTTTGCCCTTTTCATCTTTTCATGCATGCCAGGTCCTGGAGAAATACCCCAATACTCCTATGAGCCATAAAGAGATTCTTCAAGTTATCCAGAAAGAAGGACTGAAAGAAATCAGGTGAGTTGCTGTACCATTCAGTCCTATCTTGTGCATTTTTTGGTTTCTAAAGATAAAATTGTAAATTGTTCAAGTTTTTAAAGGACTTAGGCCCTTAAATTCTATTTTATGAAATAATTCTTAGGTGACTTAAGGTTGTGAATTTTACTCCAAGTGATTCATGCAGTTCATAATTTGTTTTGAAGGAAGCTCTATCTGTCTTTGTTCTGCAGCCCTTGTAACTGCTCATAAAAAGGGATGTGCTCTGGTATTTTAGGCTCCAGTCTTATTGGGATAATCTTTTTAATGCAAAACTGAAAATTACTATACTAGCTTTTATTAACTTGTATTCACTTCTTAAAATCTGGAATTCAACATTTTTCTGGAGTGTTTTTAGCTCAGATATTGCCACATTGTACCAGTGCAGAACTGTAAAGAAAAATTAACTAGAAATGAACTAAAACAAACATGAAACTGACTTTTTTCCCCCTTAAAAGAATCCCCTCCTGGCTGGCTGTGAGACTTTGCTAGTACTGGGTTCTGCCCTTACAACAGATCTGTGAGAGTGAGCATGACTGACAGAACAAGCCTCTTCTCAAAGTTCTCCTGTGTGCACAGCCTCAGCGCTCTAGGACTTGTGTCTAAGATGGTGTCCTCAGACTGGTAAAAAGGCTGTGGTTAAGGGAGGAAGGAGCATAAAACTAGGTCACACTCACCCAGTCCTCATAAGAAAAAAGCAGAGGTCTCCTCATGCTGCCTTTTTAAAGAACAGCTCAAAGCTGAAGATGAGTCCTGTTGGCATCCTCTCGGGTACCAGTCACTGTGCTTTGGTACATGCCTTTTGTGCATGTCTCACCTGGCAGAATCCTTGGCACTGAAGCTCCTGGAACTGACATCATCAGTATCCGGGACTCTGGTACTGATGACTTTCATCTGTTTGCCCTCGGTACCATCTTTCCCAGTAGCAAAAGCTTCCACAGTAGTGGGAAAAATGTCAGCTCACCCTGAATCGCCACTGCTCTCCTCTGTGATGAGAATACCATTCATGCTACCAACCATTTGTACCATTATAGTATCAAGTTCTTCTTCAGTGCCAGCCAGAGTGGATGCTGTGGTTTTGCTTGGGACCCCAGTTAAGGTAGCTCTACCTCTAGAGGAGGAATACTCCTTCCCCTCACCTCCCTCTGTTATGCCCAGAGGCTTATCACTCCAGCCACTCTTCAAGGTCCCAGTAATTTGGTCTGTCTACCTTTGACAGGGAATCTAGAGCACATTATTATTTCCCTACATCTAGGGGTTCCAAAGACAAGCATGGTATTGGCCCTCCTGGCCCCTTACCCCTACTATCAGTCTTGGGTATATTGTGCAGCTTGGGAATTATAGCCTGCTAAGAAGCCAGCTTCTGCCTCAAACAAGAATCTTTTCAAATAATGATCTATTAATTAAGCCTTCTTTTTCCAAATACTAATATTCTAATGGTCCTTCCTGGTCTCAGGAATGTGCCGCCAAGATTATGCCTCATTAGCCTTTTAGCGACAGTGACCTTTCTCCTAATGAAGTGAATGAAGTTTTGTCATTGATCTTAAAGGGAACATAAGCAGGTCTGGGATCTTGAAAACAAACTTGTGGTGGTAGTAGTGCAGGTCATATAGATGAACACTTGTACAGAACCTGATGAAGTACAAGGTCCTCATGAATCCTAATTGTACTAAGACCTTTTTAGAGGATTGGCTCTTTAGTTATAGATTCTAGGCAATTTCCTCAATCTAGAGCAGATTTGATCAGGATTTACTTCTCTGGGTTTCTGAGTTATTTTCTTCTAGAGCCTTTAATGTTGAAGGTGGGATGAAAGTCCTCTCAGCAATAAATCTAGCGGGTGTCTTAAACATGATGATAGACTACACTGCCAAATAGATCTAACAAAAGTATTATTTCAGGCTTGCTGTCATTGGCAGACTGCTGTTTTGTATGTTTGCAGCATGGTCAGAGAAGGTGGAGCAGAAGCTGTGATCCTCTTGAGCCTCTGCTCTTTTGGACTTCTCTATCTTTCTTACTATATTCTCAATTCCCAGATTTCTTCACAGATTAGAGAAGATGAAGCAGATCCGATTCTCATAATTCCAAATTGGTCTTGATACTCTGACAGATATGGCAATTTCCTTGAAAAACCTTATAGAATTAAGCTTAAGTATCTTTGGAGTCTATTATATTAAATGCAAAGCTTATGTATTATTGTGAGCTGGGATTGTATGTTGCTTCTCTTGGAGGGAGATGTGATGTCAGCCCTGTGAGTTCAGAGGATGATATTGAAAATGTCCTGGACAAGAATAAATTTTTGGGATTTCCTGGAGACTGCCTAAGGGGAGATGAATGCTAATTTTCAACATCTGGTTATGCAAAAGCCTTGCCTTTGTCTGCTGAGTACCAATTCCTGGAGCGGAAAGGCCCAAGCTGTATAAAGAAAGGGCTGAGCTGCCCAGCCAGGGTTCTGGTTCTGGATCAGAGGCAGTTGTGAATTTGTACCCATAGTGAAAATCCATTTGTGTGTTTTGAAGGACTGACACCTGCCAGAGCCAAAGGTTGGAATCAGAGTGACCTCTAGTAAGCTTTTTACCATGTGTGTAGGTTCTTTCATTGTTTTTAATGTTCTTACCTTAAGAACATAAGAACAGCCATACTGGGTCAGATCAATGGTCCATGTAGCCCAGTATCCTGTCTTCCAACAGAAGCTAGTACCAGGTGCTGCAGAGGGAATGAACAAACATCAAGTGATCCATCCTGTGTCACTCACACCCAGCTTCTGGCAAACAGAGGCTAGGGACATTTCAGAGCCTGGGGTTGCATCCCTGACCATCCTGGCTAATAGCCATCTATGGACCTATCCTCCACTAATTTATCTAGTTCTTTTTTGAACCCTGTTATAGTCTTGGCCTTCACAACATCCTCTGGCAAAGAGTTCTACAGGTTGACTGTGCGTTGTGTGAAGATATACTTCCTTTTGTTTGTTTTAAACCCACTGCCTATTAATTTCATTTAGTGACTCTCTAGTTCTTGTGTTACGAGAAGGAGTAAATAACATTTCCTTATTCACTTTCTCAACACCAGTCATGATTTTATAGACCTCTATCATACCACCCCTGTAACACAGCATGCACTCGCTGCCGCGGCACCTCCTGCTGGTCAGTCCGGGAATTAGCTCAGTCCAACCTCAGAGCACTTGCTGCTGGCTGGTATCTCCCTACCAGTACCTGCTTCCTCATCTCCATCACTTCTGGCCCTGTGTCCCTCCTGGATTCTGGTGCCCCTTACCTTGGGGTGCTGCCCCACAGCCGTGCTCCCACACTCTGAGTCTCCCTCCCATAGGAACCCCCTCCTCCTATGCCTACCTTGCCTCAGTGGCTACCACCAATTGTCATCTAGCCCCCTTTCTCTGGGGCAAACTGCAGTCTGTAATGGCCACTCATCATTGGAAAGGGGATTGGACCTGCTGCCTTTCTAGCCCAGCTGTCTCCCTGCAGCCCCAGTACCTCCTTTGGCCTTCCTGCCAGGCCTCAGCCTGAAAGGTAGCCAGGCCTGAGCTCCCCAGCTCAGCGTGCACCTTCCCCAGCACTGCTCTACCGAAAGTACTCGATCTCTCCCAGGCAGCTAGGTCCTTCTCACTCCAAGGCTGGAGTGAGACTCTCATGGCTCCTCACTCATAGCCCTCTTATTAGGGCCAGCTGTGCCCTGATTGAGCTGGCCACACCTGTGGCCAGCTACCTAGCCTCTCTCCCTCAGCTGCTTTCACTCCTTCTGTCCCAAGAGTGGGGTAACAGCCCTGCTATACCCCCTTCGTGGTCTCTCTTTTCCAAGCTGAAAAGTTCTAGTTTTATTAATCTTTCATCTGAAAGCTGTTCCATATCCTTAATCATTTTTGTTGCCCTTTTCTGAACCTTTTCCAGTTCCAGTATATCTTTTATTTGAGATGGGGCGACCACATCTGCGTGCAGTATTCAAGCTGTGAGTGTACAATGGATTTTGGTACAGAGGCATTACTTACTTACTGTCTTACTATGTATTTCTTTACTCTTGCTTCCCAACATACTGTTCACTTTTTGGACAGCCGCTGCACACTGAGTGGATGTTTTCAGAGAACTATCCACAGTGACTCAAAGATCTTTCTTGAGTTGTAACAGCTAATTTAGACTCCAACATTTTCTATGTCTAGTTGGATTGTTTTCCAGTGTGAGTTACTTTTCATTTATCAACATTGAATTTCATCTGCCATTTTCTTGCCCAGTCACCCAGTTTTTTGAGATCCTTTTGTAGCTCTTCACAGTCTGCTTTGGACTTAACTGTTTTGAATAATGTTGTTTCATCTGTAAATTTTGTCACTTCACTATTTATCCTTTTTTCCAGATCATTTATGAATATGTTAAATGGGACTGGTCCCAGTACAGACCCCTAGGGGACACCACTATTTGCCTCTCTCCATTCTGAAAACTGAACATTTATTTACCCTTTGTTTCCTATCTTTTTTTAACCAGTTACTAATCCATGAGAGAACCTTCTCTCGTATCCCATGACAGCTTACTTTGCTTAAGAGCCTTTGGTGAGGGACCTTATCAAAGGGTTTCTGAAAACCTAAGTACACTGTATCCACTGGATCATTCTTATCCACATGCTTGTTGACTCTTTCAAAGAATTCTAATAGATTGGTGAGGCATGATTTCGCTTTACAAAAGCCCTGTTGACTCTTCCCCAACAAATCATGTTCACCTATGAAGATCAATGTGCTTGCTTAGAAAGATCTTGTGATAACCTGGACCTGATACCACTTTCTCTGTTCATAATCTTTGAAGAGAAAGCAAGGCTTATTTAAGTTTGCTTGGAATATTAGTGTAGGCAGGGCGCTATGCAGCCTGGAAGTAGCTCTGTCAGGAGGGTGTGTGGTGTGGGTCTCCACCCAAGAGAGGTTATGGCTGGTAGCCAGACTTCTAGAGGGACCAGAAGGGGAAATACAGGTCCAGTTGCCTTGAAATTGTGACATATGGTAGCAGCATGTCTGGGATCTATGACTCTCTGTGAATTGCCGTATGTGCCAACAGCAGATTCAGACTCTGGCTAGCTGATCTTGTGTTGACAAGCCCTATCCTTTTCTTTTCCTCTGGGTCCCAGTTGTGTGTCCCATAACCCACAACCATTCTGTCAAGATGTTCTTTCAAGAGTCTCCTAGTGTTTCTTCAATATGTTTGAAAGCCAGAGGAGTCACTACAAATTCTGGAATTATGGACTCCTGTAAAGTTGTGTGTGCTCTCTATCTCTGTTAGGGCTCTCTACCAAAAAATATCTCCAATTCTTGAGCTAAGATAGAAGCTGCCTCAGTTTGAGATTTGCAGGGCTTCTTTGGAAGGCCTTGCTTACAGAGCAAGGGTGTGCAAACTTTTTGGCCCAAGGCACATCTGAGTGGGGAAATTGCATGCAGGGTCATGAATGTAGGGCTGGGGCAGGGGGTTGGAGTGTAGGAGGGAGTGCAGGATGTGGGAGGGGGTACAGTGTGCAGGAAGGGGCTCAGGGCAAGGGTTGGGGCAGAGGAGGGGTGCAGGGTATACGAGGGAGCCCAGGGAAGGTGGTTGAGCTGCAGGAGGGGTGTGGGGTGTGGCAGGGGGCTCAGGGCAGGGAGTTGGGGTGCAGGAGGAGTCGGGGGTGCGGGCTCCAGCCTGGCATCGCTTACCTGGAACAGCTCCAGGGTGGTAGTGGCGTGCACTGGGACCGGGGCAGTCTCCCTGCCTGGGCCCCATGCTGTGCCCCTCCCAGAAGCAGCCGGCACCACGTGCCTGCGACCCCTGGGGGAGGGGGAGCAGAGGGCTCCATGCGCTGCCTTTGCCATGTTTTGGGTACCTCCCCTGAAACTCCCATTGGCCGTGGTTCCCTGCTTCCGGCCAATGGGAGCTGGGGGGGATGGTGCCTGTAGCAAGGGCAGCGCGCAGAGCCCTCTGTCTTCTTCTCCTGTCCTCCCCCAGGAGCCACAGGGACATGGTGCCAGCCCCTTCTAGGAGCGGCATGGGGCCTGCGGTGCCACAGGGGTGGCAATCCCACGGGCCAGATGTGGCCCGCAGGCCCTAGTTGCCCACCCCTGTTATAGAGTCATAGGGACTGGACGGGACCTCAAGAAGTCCTATACTAAGCTTTCACCTTTCTATTTGATTTATAGTCAAAGGGGAAGGTGTTTTGCCTTTCAACAGAGCCACCTGATTGCTTTAGCTTTCAGCCATTAATGGCAACCAGCTTCTGCCCTTCCCATTCAATGAAAGGGGTTTGTGATATGCTCATCTAAACTGAATGTCTCTTCCACTTTAAGCAAAACACTGGTTATGAGTGCTACTGAACGTACTGTGCTTTGAAGAATGCTTGAGTTGCAAGAGCATGCTTCCCACTGACTGCTGCTTAAATTTTGATTTTTAGAATAGTCTTGAGAGGGAAATGAGAGTTACTTAATGATTGAACAGAGTGCTTTGGAATGTATGTAGGACTGTGTGTTGGCCAGAGGGATCAACTAGATATTTTCCGTCTCTAATTTGTATGAATTGAGTTTTTAAGAGGCTTTTTCCTGCCTTTAAAAACACCATAAAATGGTTCTGATTTTTAATCAGTTTTTATTTTTTGCGTTGCAAATAATACAAAATTAATGTCTTCAACTCTGGAAGATAAAGTTAGAATTCTGCATCATGAACAAAAGCAGTGAGGAAAGCAGGGTCGCTCGAGTGAAATATGTTTCTGCCGACCGAACTTTCTACCCCTAAGGGGTATCTATAATGATGGTTTTGAGTAAGTTTGAACTGTAGACCTTGGTAGTCCGGGGATAGACAAGAGTTTCTCCTACTTGCTTCCTTTCTGCCCCCATTGTGTGTTGCCAGCACCATTATTGCTTCCATCCTGCAGAGGAGGAAAGGGAGCTAGTGACTACTGTATTGTGGAACAGCTGGCAACACGGACTCGTTCATGGGGTGGTCACAGTGGTTTCCCTCTTGAAATGGGGCAATTCAGCTTTCTGCTCCCTAAGAGGCCATAACTGTTGCTTCTTCCCCATTCCTTGCGCTGTGTGTGCTGTCTCATCGCATGGCAGACTATTTTAGTTAATGGGCAATACTTGCAACCACCGGGAACCAACAGATGGGGAAAAATGTAGAGAGCTAATTTTTATAATGAAAAATATCAAAACCCAGGGCAGAGCAGCAATGGACAGGGCTGTTTTTCAGTTTATCAGCTGCAATCTGCTGTGATTGCTTCCTTTTTTTGTTTTTCAAGTGAGTCTGCATTTTTGGCATCACCTGTGAATACCTATCAGATTTTCATTCTCTGCATTAGGACCATTTAGTAGTCCCAGGGCTCCTGGCTTGACAGTTCTTTCAGATTTTGCTTAATCTGTTGAATTTAAATTTGTGACCCTGCTTTAGTCTCTGTGGGTGGGTGGTTAGTCTTCTCATAATGAGATGCTTCACTCCAAGAAAATTGCTGATACTGTTTAGCAACAGGACGCAGCTAACTGGACTTAATATATTCTTAAATAGCAAACTGAAGTAGTAAAGTTCTGAATTTTGGGGTCCTAATCTGTGTTCCCTGAAAACTGCATGCTGGGGCGGCCACCCGGGAATGACTGAAGTGCCGCACAATTGATTAGCAGAGCCGCTCACACATCCAGCTGGCAGTGTGTATTCAGTTGCCTCTGCTTTGTTGCTCCTGCTGCTCCTGGGACCCTCCTGCCGGCTGTGCAGAGCGAGGCAGGAGTGGGGTGCTGATGTCAGCGTGTCCCCCTCCCCCTGCCCTTGTACTCCACCAGGGGAGATGGAACAGCCTTGCTCAGGTACACATTGTGTTACTGTTGTTTGTTCTTACTACTTGGTGCTTCCTGCAAAGCCCATATATTCTCTGTAATTTTATTCTTTCAAAGTGTTGTTTTAGTGTTTTGACTGGTCTATGCATTTCATATTTTTTTCTCTTACATTTAAATTTAATTATTTGAGTAGTGAGTTAATGCCCAACCTGTCCTGGCTGGAGTAATTATCCCTGTGGTACCTTTTAAAATACATATTATATCTAGGTTTTTTTGTTTCAACTGGTGGCGCGCATCTGCACATTATCTCAGTGCACATAACAAAATTTATTCTGCACATGGATGGAAAAAATTAGAGGGAACATTGGTCTTAATACAGCCTTCATTCTCTCCCCTCCCTCAATAGAAACACATCTGATGACCATGGTAGCATACTAAAATTGCAAGGCGCACATTTGGGAAGAAGGACTGGATTTCAAGACCCTGGCTCGTGGAAGAGGAGTACAGAGCATGGATTTCATTCTGTGCATTAGGAAACAGAATTGTCATAAGAAGTCCTTATTCTAGGACTTGATTTACCTTGATAAATATAGCAAACAGCTAAAGATTTTTTAGAAACTAGCTAATTTCACCTTGGAATGAACATAAGAATGGCCATACTGGGTCAGACCAAAGGTACTAACCCAGTATCCTGTCTTCTGACAGTGGCCAATGCCAGGTGCCCAGAAGGAATGAATCAAGTGATCCATCCCCTGTCACCCATTCTCAGCGTCTGGCAAACAGAGGCTAGGGACACCGTCTCTGTCAATCCTGGCTAATAGGCATTGATGGACTTAGCCTCCATGAATTTACCTAGTTCTTTTTTGAACCCTATTCTAGTCTTGGCCTTCACAACATCCTCTGGCAAGGAGTTCCACAGGTTGACTGTGTGTTGTGTGGAAAAAACACTTCCTTTTTGTTTGTCTTTTAAATCTGTTGCCTATTAATTTCATTTGGTGTTGCCTATTAATTTCATTCTTGTGTTATGAGAGGGAGTAAATAACATTTCCTTATTTACTTTCTCCGCATCAGTCATGATTTTATAGACCTCTATCATATCACCCCTTAGTCATCTCTTTTCCAAGCTGAAAAGTCCCAGTCTTATTAATCTGGCTTCATATGGCAGCTGTTCCATACCCCTAATCAGAAAAAGGCAAAAAAAATTGAACCTTTTTGAATTCCGTCATATCTTTTTTTTAAGATGGGGGGATCACATCTGCACACAGTATTCAAGATGTAGGCGTACCATGGATTTATATAGAGGCAATATATTTTCTGTCTTTATTTATCCCTTAATGATTCTAAATGTTCTATGTGCTTTTTTGACTGCCGCTGCACATTGAGTGGATGTTTTCAGAGAACTATCCACAATGACTCCAAGATCTCTTTCTTGAATGGAAACAGTTAATTTAGACCTCATCATTTTAAATGTATAGTTGGGATTAGGGCTGTCAAGTGATTAAAAAAATTAAGCACGATTATTCAGTGTTGAACAATAATAGGATACCATTTATTTAAATATTTTAGAATGTTTTCTAAATTTTCAAATATATTGATTTCTATTAGAACAGAATACAAAGTGTACCATGCTCACTTGATATTTATTTTTGTTTATAAGAACTTGCACTGTATAAAAACAAAAGAAATAATATTTTTCAATTCAATTCACCTAATACAAGTACTATAGTGCAGTCTCTTTACGCATGTTCATTTTCATTATCTGAGTCAGATGCCACCAGCAGAAGGTTGATTTTCTTTTTTGATGGTTTGAGTTTTGTAGTTTCCGCGTCGGAGTGTTGCTCTTTTAAGACTTCTGAAAGCATGCTCCACACCTCATCCCTCTCAGATTTTGGAAGGCACATCAGCTTCTTAAACCTTAGGTCGAGTGCTGTAGCTATTTTTAGAAATCTCACACTGGTACCTTGTTTGCGCTTTGTCAAATCTGCAGCGAAAGTGTTCTTAAAACTAACGTGCTGAGTCATCATCCGCGACTGCTATAACATGAAATATGAGACACAATGCAGGTAAAACGGAACAGGAGACATACAATTTTCCCTCAAGGAGTTCAGTCACAAATTTAAATAACGCATTCTTTTTTTAACGAGAGTCATCAGCATGGCAGCATATCCTCTAGAACGGTGGCCAGAGCACGAAGGGGCATATGAATGTTTAGCATATCTAGCACACAAATGCCTTGTAATACCAGCTACAAAAGTGCCATGCGAATGCCTGTTCTCACTCTCTGGTGAATTGTAACTGAGGAGCGGGCAGCATTATCTCCCATAAATGTAAACAAACTTATTTGTCTGAGTGATTGGCTGAACAAGAAGTAGGACTGAGTGGACTTGTAGGCTCAAAAGTTTTAAGTTTTGTTTTTGAGTGCAGTTATGTAACAAAAATATACATTTGTAAGTTGCACTGTCGCAAGAAAGATTGCACTGCAGTACTTGTATGAGGTGAATTGAAAAATACTATTTCTTTTGTTTATCATTTTTACAGTGCAAATATTTGTAATAAAAAATATACACTATAATTTCAATTACAACACAGAAATACTATATGAAAATGTAGAAAAAAAATCCAAAATATTTTATAAATTTCAATTGGTATTCTATTGTTTAACAGTGCAATTAAAACTGTGATTAATCACAATTAATTTTTTAATTATGATTAATTTTGTTGAGTTAATTGTGTGATTTAACTGCGATTAATTGACAGCTCTAGTGGGGATTATGGATTGAAACATCACCCAAAATGCTACTATGTTTAAAAATTGCTGCTCAGTTTTGAAAGCATGTATTTTGCTTTTCTGGTTTGTGAGACACACAATGAATTTTCTGTGTGTGTATGTGTGGTGGTTTTCTGCAAAAATAGCTTGGAGTGTGCAGGAGCCCCTCCTTGTTTTAGACCCCGAGTCATCCAGCTGCACCAAGACCTATGTTAAAACCATTAATACTATTGGCTTCAGTCTTGTTTCAGTGTCTGACATAATATTTAACATCCAGTAGTTGATGTAACATAGGTCTTACTCTTGGTTTTTGTGAAAGCAAAACAGAAGAAAAGGGAATATTGTGTGTAAGTGAAGAAATTTGGCTGTTTTGAGATATCAAATATTTACGTGCTCAAGGAGATAAAGCAGATGATCCTGGTATGCTCATATTCCTCCTTTGTTTATATTACCAGAAAATCAGTATGACTTTTACCTTTTAATTTGCTGTTCTGTGAATTAAATGTACAGGCTTGGAAGGAATCAAAGTTGGATAAAGGCATGAATTGTCAACATCCTCTTAAAATATATTACTCAGAGGAGGGCAGGCAACCAATAGTTAAAGAATCATATTGTTTAAGAAAATAATTTATACGTTAATCTTCTGGTTCAAGCACTGGATTTGGGATTCAGAAGAACTCAGTTCAGTTCCCAGCATTGACAGAAACTTCTTGAATGGGCTTGGTCAAGGGTTTAGTCTCTCTGCCTGGTATCCATTTATAAAATGGAATGATTCTTCACCACACTCTGAGGAAGATAAATTAATGTTTGCGAAGTACTTGGTTACTGTTATAATAGAGGTCATACAAAAAGCCTGCATACATTTATTTGTGTTAGTGAGGATATTGGCAGAATTGTGGAGTCAGTGTTAAATGATTAGTGCTGCAAGGCAAACACAAAGTGGAATATTAAAGAAATGTTTAGTTGACACTTTTTACCAACAGAGTATCAAAACTGAATTTGGTGCTTAATTGACAGCAGTGGTGACTGACGCCTGGTACTTAAGCACATCACAGATACAGCATGGGCATCGGTATAATGTTTTTCCCACTGGTGCCTCATTTGTAAGCTGGCAGGCCAAATTTAGGTGCGAGATGGTATTTTGGTAGTTTTCATGCTTATTCATCCCTAGACTGAGAATAATGAGGGGCCCTATATTCCAGTCCTCTGATAAATATGTTTGTTAGTTCTAAAATTGAAATGTGCGTGTTTGTTAGCAACAAAACAGGAAATGGGGTTTCATTCTTACACCAGTCTGGTAATACAGACAGCGGTGAGGCTTTCCAATGTTGCCTCTTCCATAAGCAAGACAAGCCATGCTGAGTTCGCTTCTCATTCTCTGCCTTTTCAGGCTATGTACATCCTCTGACAGAGACTGCTAGGAGTGCAAAAGTATAGAATACCTGGCCACAAACTATTGCAACAACGTAGGGAAATTTGCTGTTCACCTCTAATAGCTCTCAGGGACGAGCATTTTCAAACCATAGATGCAGTACTGAGATCCTGTGCAGATGTTTCACTAGTCAGTGGCTGCAACGGAACCATCACCATCAATGCCAGTAATGCCTTCAGGGAAAAGGAAAGATGGAAGCAGTGTAAAGACAACCTTTCATGGATGCATTATCCAAGATGAAGGAAGAAACCTGGATCTAGAGCATCTCCCATCACTTGTAATTTTTTTGTAGGTATTCAGAGAAGAAACTGGAAAAAGTAGAGACTAATTAAATAAGTGCAAGTGTAATCCCACTTGCTTTCGTAGGATATGCGTACAAGGCCGACGGCAGCACTTTAACTTGGCAGTGTAGTCACAGCTCCAGGGCTGGGAGAGAGCTCTCCCAGTGCTGTGAAAAACCACTTACGCAAGGGGAATAGCTACCAGCGCTAGCTACACTGCCACTTTACAGCGCTGAAACTTGCATCACTCAAGGGTGTGTTTTTTCACACCCCCTGAGTGAGGAAAGTTTCAGTACTGAAAGTGGCAATGTAGGCTAGCCCTTAATCACAGTCAATAGACTTTTGGTCTTCGTGATAGATGATCTCTGAGGTGGATAAATCTCCTTAAACGGCTCCTGTTGAAATTGCAGTCACTTCCCAATGTACATTGCAACTAAGAGGTGTAATATGTTCCTATTCGGCTCGGTGAAAGACCTTCATTTTGACTTCTTTACATGTAGGCATGTCTAACTCTTGTGACTTTTGGTATAAATTATCCGTTATTAAAACTGGAACCTCTTGAAGACAGACAGCTTGTAGCATATTCTAACTATACAGATGACATCCAAAAGGTAAATGCCCATATATATGAAGTTGAGACTTTTGGCTGCATTTACAAAGTTGCCTCGTGGTTAAGCGCATGGGGATGTAGGATCTAGTTGTCCAAAAGAAATGTAGCCACTATCTCTACTTCTTATTTGATGTTTCAGAATTTTTTTGCACCACCCCAGGGCATTGGGATTCAGACTCTAGTTTTGAACCCGAGTCTTTCAGATCAAAGCCATAGTCTGCCTAATTGAAGATTCTTTCTTTGTCTGACCGATAGTATATGACAAGGTGAATTTTTTTCTGTTCCTCAGCTGAAGCATATGCTTCCTTTATGTGCTTCCATGACATTTTTTCTCTTTTCGTCACTCATCTGAGTCCAGTTCTTTTCTTTTAACTGTTTGTTGTCCAGTTCATTCATGTTAGTAGAGAAACTGCTGAGCTTCAGTTCATCTGCAAATTTGACACCATCAGCTCAGGATTAAACAAAGATTGTGAATGGCTTGCCAACTACAAAACCAGTTTCTCCTCCCTTGGTTTTCACACCTCAACTGCTAGAACAGGGCCTCATCCTCCCTGATTGAACTAACTTCGTTATCTCTAGCCCGTTTCTTGCTTGCATATATATACCTGCCCCTGGAAATTTCCACTACTTGCTTCTGACGAAGTGGGTATTCACCCACGAAAGCTCATGCTCCAAAACGTCTGTTAGTCTATAAGGTGCCACAGGATTCTTTGCTGCTTTTACAGATCCAGACTAACACAGCTACCCCTCTGATACATGTTAGTTGAGTTTTCCTTATTGAGCCTGATTGCTGGAAATAAGGACAGAAAATACATTCTTTGTGTTTGAAGATTATCTGCACATTCTTGGAGCAATATGATTATTAAAATATTTGGGTTTGTCTGTTGTGCACTGGCGCATGCTTTTTTAATTTTGCCTTCTATGCTTGCTGCTATCTAATGTTTATGAAAATTGAAGAAACTGGTCACTCTAGCTCCACTAATGGTATAGAACAGTGATTTTGTATTAGCTCCTTTGTGGAGTTTGAATCTTCTAATGAGCATGTGTCCTATTGATTGATCCACTGCTCTGTCTGCTACCTGCCTTTAAGGTGATCTTTCTAGTGGAAATTGGCACCAGTAGCAGTGTGGGAGTTGTTCTTTCTTGCTCCCTATTGCTGCTTTTTCACAAGGACAAAGGTTTTCCTTGGTTCTTTTAAGAGATTTGTTTTTAATTGAAAATAGGATCCAAGTTTTATTTGCTGCAGGAGATCCATTTCCATGCTTTGTTCATTTCCTAGATCACAAAGTGAAAAGCTCTGGCATACCTTAGGTTTTTGGAGGGCACGCCAATTTTATTTGGGTTGTTCACAGCTATTCCATAAACTGGAATTTTTTTGTACCTTTGTTAGTAAAAGGGCAAATGCATCATAACAGTGCTAGCAAAGTATGATCTTGTATCACCTATTATGTTCTGTTCCTTAAGCATTTTTAGTACTTATGCCAATCAGGATAAAAATAGTCTGGTTCGTATAATAATGTGACAACTTAACTGAACAAGGGAGACACATCACCAGATTCTCACTATACCCCTTGGCAGCTCTGCCTGACTTCTCACCCCCTTTATTCAGTGGAAATTCCAAAGTCTGGGCTCAGCAGGGCTTTAATTACCACATGCAGTTTTATTTTGTGGTGATCCTCAATAAGCAAACAGTGTTAAATTCCCTTTCTTTGAAAGATGAGTCCAGCAATTTAAGAGGCAGTGATACTTGGCTTTGAAAGCTACTCTTCCTCCCACTCCCTCAGTTGGTCTGCAGTAGTTCAGGCTTGTTGATCTTCAGGGCAAATCAATAAGCCTATTTATTCACCTAAGCTGTTGGCTAAGAAGAAGCTTCACGAGGGCTTATGTTTATGGGGAGAAAAGTGTAGTTGGATGCGGCTTGTGGGTTAGCTGCTGGTTTTATTTTGACTGGTAAATTCGTAGTAAAAGCTGCTAAAGTATTTTGGGGATGGGTGTACACGCATATATAGATCTAAAACTTAAAATATTTATATCAGCGCCACATAAGTACAGAGGGGTGAAAAATCATTGCTTGCTGAATGATTACAGTGGATGAGAAGCTGGATATGAGCCAACAGTGTGCCCTTATTGCCAAGAACGCTAACACCACATTGGGCTGCATTAGTAGAAACATTGCCAGCAGATTGAGGGAAGTGCTTATTCCCCTCAATTCAGCACTGTGTGAGGCCTCATCTGGAGTGCTGCACCCAGTTTGGGCCCCACACTACAAGAAGGATGTGGACAAATTGGAGAGAGTCCAGCGGAGGGCAGCGAAAATTATTAGGGTGCTGGAGCAGAAGACTTATGAGAGGCTGAGGGAACCAGGCTTTTTTAGTCTGCAGAAGAAGAGTGAGGGAGGATTTGATAGTAGCCTTCAACTACCTGAAGGAAGGTTCCAAAGAGGGTGGAGCTCAGCTGTTCTCAGTGGTGGCAGATGACAGAACAAGAAGCAATGGTCTCAAGTTGCAGTCGGGGAGGTCTAGGTTAGATATTAGAAAAAACTATTTCACTAGGAGGGTGGTAAAGCACTGGAATGGGCTACCTAGGGAGGTGATGAAAAATCCATTCTTAAAGGTTTTTAAGGTCCGGCTTGACAAAGCCCTGGCTGGGATGATTTAGTTGGAGTTGGTCCTGCTTTGAGCAGGGGGTTGGACTAGATACCCCCTGAGGTCCCTTCCAAACCTAATCTTCTATATACTTGTCCTTCTCATAGAATCATAAAGATTGTGGTGGTGTACCTAATGTACTTGATCATTACCTGTTAGGTGCCCCAGAGGGAGTGAACCTGGCATTGGCCACTGTCGGTAGACAGATACTGGGCTAGATGGACTTTTGGTCTGACCCAGTACGGCGGCTATTATGTAATGGACATTCACTATTACCCACAAAGTATGTAGGCCAGGTGACTGGGTCATTTCCATATCAAAATTCTTTCTTAGGTCAGAGAAGGCTTCGCTATTCAGAGGGACTTGGAATCAGTGCAGTGTGAACTAAATACATAGAAGTATTTGGCACAGTAATTTGTGAAACTTTTTTCCCACCACTGTTGTCTTAGTTGAGAACTCTAAGGTTCAAGCAGACCTGAAGAAGAGCTCTGTGTAAATTTGGAAGCTTATCTTGCTCTCCAAACAGAAGTTGGTCCAGTAGAAGACATTACCTCATCCACCTTGTGTCTCTAATATCCTGGGACCAGCACGGCTACAACACTGCATACAACTCTGTAATAACAGTTTTTGCAATAAAGCCATGTGGAGTTGGTCATTTATTGTACAAAACAGAGTATGCTGTCTCCTTGGTGGGAAGAGAAATCCTAGATAAAATAGATTCCCGCTTAATAGCAATCCGGATATAGGCAATTTCTGGTCAGTAACAGCATTTTGTCAGGAAACAGTCCTGCCCCACTGACATTAACATTAATAAGATTTGGATATTGGCAATGGTGTGCTGCTTATTAACATGTTTTGGAAGAAATGTCCCAGCTGCAGGCAGAGAATGATGTGTCGGGATGTGCCTTCCCTGGTTGCAAACCTGCCTGCACACAGGGACATGGTACATTTCCTTGCACTCTCCAGGCTGTGCCATGCCAGGGGGCTGCACCTAGGGACGGAAGTGCTGGGACAGTCTGAGCCCTGACCCCCAGAGAGCACAGGGCAAGTGAGGTATGACGCAACTCCACAAGCCCCTATTTTCCCACTTACCACAGAAACCCTCAGTATCTGGGCTGCAGTCCTCACTCCCTGCTGCTGTACTGCCTGGCCTGTAGGCAGATTTGCAGGGCTGCACCCAGGGAAGGCTTGTCACAGCACTTCCTTCCCTGGCTGCAGTGATGCAAACCTGCCTTCTGCTCATTAGCAACTGCTGGATAATGACAACTTTTTGCTGGCAACTGAGGGGTTGTTACCAATAAGTGGTGTCAGAGATTCTCTGAAAATGAGCTGAAAATAATATCTGAGGATAGGTGCACCCTCTCCCCACACTCGCTCCTTTTATACCTATTGTATTGAGGTTTTCTTTAGGCAGACGGGATAGTTCATCATTACGAATAGCACTTAGAGAGCCTGTCATGATGAGCACTATAGGAAATTATCAGATGACTCCTCAATCGTTCTCTTTTCTGCAGAACTTGGTGTCTAATTTTGAGCCAGCAAGTTGTCTGAGGCAGAAAGGCAAAAGGACACTTGTGGAATGTGCTTTTTGAACCCTATGTGTGTCCCTAATGAGAAATGTAGTCGTCTTTGGTTTCCCATGAAATGGAAACCAAATAAACTAGACTTCACCCTAACAGAAGCTATACTTCCTTCCCTCCTAGGCCAAAATGAGTCCCCTCTGAATCAATCTGATCCATTTCTTTGAAGATCTTCCTCTCCTTGCAAGTGGAAGAGACTTGCTCGCCCTGCCTCCCTCCTCCTAATTAGCCGTCCTTTGATTAGTGAGCTTCTTAGGTCTCCTTGCTAGATATACTGTACCCTAGGCTTGCACTCTTCTTGCATGATGCCTCTCTTGCAGGGTTCTGGGCCGAGAGAGGAGTTGATGAACATTCAGTGAAGTGTTCTGGGATACATTTAGATGAAAGGTGCTACCAAATGTAAATGGCAACTCATTACTGGAGACACTATCAAGGTTGACTGATCCGTATTTTCTATTTAAGAAACGTATATTTACTTTCACCCATTTCTCCTGAACTTAAGAGGTGCTTTGCCTGTCCAGCCAGTGCAACAGGAGGCTTACTAGAACACAAATTGCTACCTTGAGGCAACTCTATGGAAAAACTCCCATAGTTCCTTCGTTACTACACTTTCATCTTCACAACGGTGTCAGAGCTTCTCTGAAAATGAGCTGAAAATAATATGAGGACAGGTGCACCCGCTCCCCACACCTGCTCCTTTCATACATTCAGTCTCCACAAGCTTGGGTACTACTGAAGTCTGTTCCAAAAGTGTGTGTTGGTGCAGTGATGCACTTCCTCTGAAGGTCTTTTATGGATGGGGATGAGGGTTTATATTAACTGTTAGATCATTGCTTTGCTTAAGTTTTTAAAGGGGTCTCTCTTTCCTTTTTTTGGGTTGCAATCCAACTCCAGAAGGTAAGACTCACTGCTAATGTTCTAAAGCTACTATTGTATGTAAGCTTAATTGAACTTAATTCACAGCTGCATAATTAAGCCTTAATTAAGAAACCAACCAGCTTGCTTCATGCACAGGTCTATAAGTGGAGTAGTAGCTGTATAATTAGTATTAAAGCTTTCACTAGCTGAATCTACCTTTTCGTGCATGCTGTTTGCATTAGCACTAGAGTGCAATGCAAATTTGAAACCTAATCTGCTTGTGAAGTTTGTGGAGGATGTCGTTAAGTTAACAGCATGGGAATGCTTAGTATCTTAAAATTAACATTAGAACTGTTTGTGAACCTGAAATGTGTGAGCAAAAGCTTGATTTGCATGATAGTATATTTATGTGCACTTCTTTGTTTTGGTGATTTTGAAGGCGGGTTGTCTTGTTCTGAGTCAAGTAAGTTTAACGCATGCTTTATAACTTCGATTTTTTTTAACATTCACAGCTTTTTCTGAATTGTAACTGTACATTCTAGAGTTTGGAAGTTAGTACAGACATTATCAATTCTTAAGATGCCGCCATGCTCAGATATTCCAGTAAACAGACAAATTAAACTGCACTTTTAATCAAATGGTTCACCTCAAGTTTTCTGTGTGCTCCAGTTGTGAATGCAAAAAATTGTATGGAGGGAAACTGAAAACACTCTTCATATCTATGTAACTCTGTGATGCAAAAACACAGAGTAAAGGAGGGGAAATTAATTTAAAAAATAAACAAAGCTAGCAGTATGCAGAAGCATAAACTGAAAAAAAAAAATCCCAATTTGCAGTGATTATGTGTAATGAATGTATACATATTCATTACTCCGACATTTTATATTAAGGTTCCACTTATAACTAGAGTTAATGTTTAATAGATGTCATAGTTAATTTAGTTCAACAGGTGAATAGGTTGCTTATAGTCATCTACAACACTTTTCTGCCGATCTATAATATATACTTCTCATGTCTGTAAGATGTTTATAACATCTATTCTATTATAAACCATTGCTAAATATAAAGTGTGGACGATTACTCCAATAAACAAATCCTCCCTGGATTGAAATTTTCCATGGAGCTATGTTAGCGTTGCAAACATATACACATTTAGAAACAAAAACCATTTGGGGGCATATTTCAACCAGAAACCTTGTTCACATATAACTCTTATGAACCACTTTTGTTGAAACTTGGTTTTCTTTAATCTCATTGAGATCATTGAGGCATGTGTGCACAACAGGAATTTGTTAGGTCTCTCTGTTTAATTTAAATTTTTTAGCATGTTTAGTATACCTTAATCTAAACTAACAAAGATTTAAATTTGGCCACTCTCTCAAAATATCAGACTGTCCATAACTCACCTGAACAGTCAAGTCCTTTAGAGGAATGAGCAGAGGGCTGAGAGCCCAGAACTCCTGAGTACTCTTTTTCTCATTTCTCTTACTGACTTCCCTTAACAATCCTTTGCAGTTTGTCGTCCTGTAGCATATTATAAATGCTATTTAGTTAACCCTCACAGCAACCTTCCCCCAAAAGTGAATATACTTGTTTATATTTTTCATCTATAGAAGTTATCTTATTATATTGGATGTTGACTTTCTCTTCTTTGAATGAAGAATTATCATTCTTAAGTAGCTGTGTTAGTCTGTATCCACAAAAACAACAAGGAGTCTGGTGGCATCTGAAGAATTGATTTTTTTTGATTGATTGATTGATTTGTTTAACTCATGAAAGATTATGTGTAAATAAATCTGTTAGTCTTTAAGGTGCCACCGGATTCCTTGTTGTTTTTATCATTCTTAACATTTTCATTCATGAATTGGAGGAGCGGATAAGGAACATGTTACATTTTCAGACGATATTAAGTGGCGGAAATGTGGATACTTGAAGGCTACCAAATAAACTTCTAAGCTGATGCAGATGAGTCCATTACACACGATCATAGTTGAGGCATGAGTGTAGGGGGAAAGTGGTTATAAGTACCAATGGAAATTAGCAAATGAGTCAATGGAAGCTAATACATTCAGTATACAGCTATTCAGTGGGTATGATAAACTTTGAAAGCAATAATCCAGAAGAGGACAGCAAGCAGAAATTTATTTAACATAGTGCCTAATATACATGGAGCTTCACAAGCACACACATGATACCTGTCCAAAGAATTGATAAACATGGTATGTTGGGGAATAGTTAACACACGAGAATGAGCGTAGACATACAGAAATAACGAATAACATCGTAGCTATGAGCAAGGCCCCAGTGTTCTCTAAACTGATGTGGAAACAGCCATGGATAAAATACTGGCTTCTAGAAATGGAAAAACTATAGCACATTGGCCACATCGTGGCTGCTTCTGTGTGTGCACACACTCTTTCAGGCTGGTGCACTTGGTACAGTTGCTAGATAAGGGTTGATGTGCTGTGTTGGTCTCAATTTCCCCAGGATGTTATGATACTTGATAGATGCTGCTTAGGCGCTTCAATTGTTGTTGTGTTCTATAAATTTTGGACAAGTGATCAGGTGTACTTGTATACTGTTTCTCTTCCTGCTTGTTAATAAAGGTAGTTCAGGGTTGTCTCTTGTGTGTTTGCCTCACTGCAGTGTCGCACCAAGGAAGCCTACTGGTCCTACAATGAAGGACAATAATGGGATAGCTGGAAAGTTCATGTAGGTCAGGGGTAGGCAACCTATGACACGCATGCCGAAGGCGGCCCGCAAGCTGATTTTTCAGTGACACTCTCACTGCCCGGGTCCTGGCCACCAGTCCGGGGGGCTCTGCATTTTAATGTAATTTTAAAGGACGCTTCTTAAACATTTTAAAAACCTTATTACTTTACATGCAACAATAGTTTAGTTTATATATTACAGATTTATAGAAAGAGACCTTCTAAAAACGTTAAAATGTATTACTGGCACGCGAAACCTTCAATTACAGTGAATAAATGAAGACTCGGCACAGCACTTCTGAAAGGTTGCCGATCCCTGATCTAGGTTAACACTTCCTTAGACAGTTAAGATGACAGACACAGAAATGTTGTGAAGCTTTTTATTCTGTACTGAAGATCTTTCTGGATCTAGACACGATGCCTGAGCGTACTAGATATGGGGATCAGGCTGACTAATCCTGTAAAGAATTATATATTGAAAGACTGGAGCAGACCTTTGTGGCTAATAGTTTAGCAGGTAACAAAGTTACCATCCCTTTTGAGCTTTGAGAAGTGAAACTTATGAGAACTGTTGCATATGCCCACAGCATTAGTAAAGCCAAAAGTGTAGTTAGAGATGTAAGGTGTGATAGGCATTTTACAAACAAATCTGTTTCCAAAAGCTCTCCAGAAAACCAGTTTAATAAACCGAATTAGCAAAGTGCAGAATCTGTGGCTATATTTGTGACAGAACTCAGATCATTGGGCTCAGTGCAGGCGTAACTGAATGAAATTCTACAGCCCTTGTTATATAGAAAGTCAGACTAGATAATCTAGTGGTCCTTTGTCCTTTAAAATTTAGGGGTTTTAAGGAGATTTGGATTAAATTTCTGGCTCTATTACTGGCCTGCTGTGTGAGGGGGGCAAGTCACTTCGTGTATCTGTGCATCTGTTTCCCCTCCCTGCCATAGTCTTACTATACGGACTGTAAGTTCTCTAGGGCAGGGAGGGTCTCTCGCTATGTTAGCACAGTACCTAGCAGAATGGGGCCCCCATTTCAATTGGGGTCTGTAGGCACTACAGCAGTATAAAAGTTCAATAATAATAAATTCTCACTGACCTTCCACTTTGTGTACCATTTGTGTATTGTCTACTCCTAACCTATACTCCAAGTTTTTGGGAAGTCTGTCTCTTCCTGTGTGTTTGTACAACACCCAGCACAATGGAACCCAGATCTGTCTGGGGACTCGGCATGCTACTATAATAGAAATCAATGATAATGAACTACTAAACTGTCTTATCTCTATAACTATACTACTTCATATGTTAATGTATAATTCTGGAGTGCATATGTGCTGGCAGAACCATCGGTGTACTGTTTTCTGCCCCAGATTTCCCTTCTCACCAAATGGGGCCAGGGGGGCGGGAGGGAGGGGAACGTACAGGTGACTTTACTTCTACGAGGCTAATTTTGTTATTTTTATAGTAAAATTTATTCACTGCAAATTAAAAGATGAAAAATATATCTTATCTGAAATATTGAATCAGTTTACAGTTTCTCAGTAGTAAGCAGCTCCAGTATAGGAGCAGTGGGGGACTGGAAGATGGAAGCTTCTTACCAGTACTTAATTCTTGCGTAGTGTTTTTCATATGTAGATCTCAAAATTGTTAACCATAAAGGGTAAGTATCATTCTCTGTTTTACAGAAAAGATAAGTGACCTACCTGAGTTCACAGACCTAATCTGTGTTAGCTTTGGAAATAGAAGCCAGACCACTTGACTCCATGTCTCATGCCCTATCCACCCAACTTTTCTGCTTGCGAATTTAGCAGTATGAAATGTAAATTGTGTAGAGGGAAAAAGCAGGATTAGCAGGGAAAAACACTCGTATGGGTCTCCCTGTTTAAATTCTAGTGGCCCAGAATTAAGGATCCAAAGACTTTATGCTAGTTTTCTCAGTGGGCAGCATTTCATAGTTCCTCTCCTTTCCTTATCCCTCATCTCTTATTTCATTACAGTGCATAATTACACACACACAGCTTTTGGTATCTCTCCACCTGGCATTTTTCCACATAGCATACAGCTCACAGCAAATCCAAGAATAAATTCCTAACAGCGATCTGAATATTTATCTGTTTTTGAAAGTAAGTTTGACTGCTCTGAAGCTAGCCTCCCACCCAAGTTTCAGCCTTCTGCCCACCTTCTTTCCCCTGTTACCCCCCAAAAAGCCCCAGCTGAGGTTATTGTAGCTGTTTGTCTCCTATTTTGGCTCCACTACAATATAGCAAGCCCATGTCTCTCCTCTGCGCCCAACTCAAGGAAAACTGAACAGGAGCCGATTAAGTTCTTTCTCTCTCGCTCTCTGCATCTAACTAGATTTTGTACTACTTTCTCCTACAGATTTTCTAATTTCACTGTTTGAAGATGAAGGATTTTAATAAATTAGGGTGTTCTAAAAACAAAGCTGTCCATGGGTATGTTTACTTTGTTAGCTCAGGATTTTAAGAGAGGGTCTGAGGTATTAAATTTGGCTGGAGTTTTCCCTCCTGGACAGGGACAAGTGCATATTGAATCGGTCCTAACCTTGCTTGAATATAGTAACTTCAGCTCCTCTCCCCTCTGGAGCTGGATTCACTCCACCTCTACATGCTTTACATATTAAAGGCCATGAGAGGCCATTAGTGTCTCATGCCTGTTTTTCAGCAAATGACTAATAGTACTAATATTGACCAAGTAAACATCATCTCTAGTAGTGTTCCTTCAACATTAGAGGCTAATCCTGTGCTTTTGTTTTCAGTGGGACTTCTCCTCTTGCATGTCTGAATGCTATGCTGCATACAAACTCCCGAGGGGAAGAGGGCATTTTCTATAAGGTCCCAGGGAGAATGGGAGTTTACACACTGAAGGTAAGTGTTTCAGCTGGGGGAACTTTCTTTAAAAACTTAGGTAAACTTTTAGCCATTTTAATAAGTGTTGGACTGATAGCCCTGAAGAGTGAAATTCTTCTCATCCAATGATTCTTAACAGCATAAGCAATTGCAATAGAAGCTGCGCCAATGTGCCTCAAACCTGATGTTTAGGGATCATCTCCGAAAGAGAAGGATGTTTAGTCTTCATGCCTCAGCAGTTCTTTGCCTCTCTGCTGAGACTGCACATAAGGGGTGCCAACTCTTGCTAATGGTGATGTTAATTTGCTGATATCTATTCCTGTCCCCAGGGGCGGCTCTATGTATTTTGCTGCCCCAAGCACGGCAATCAGGCAGCTTTCGGTGGCATGCCTGCAGGATGTCTGCTGGTAATGTGGATTCGGCAGCTTGCCTGCGAGAGGTCTGCCGGTCCTGCACCTTCGGCGTACCCGCCACCGATATGCTACCGAAGCCGCGGGACCAGCATACCTCCCGCAGGCATGCCACCGAAGGCAGCCTGACTGCCGCCTCCTGTGGCTTGCCGCCCCAAGCATGCACATGGCGTGCTGGTGCCTGGAGCCGCCCCTGCCTGCCCCCTAGGAACAGGACTGACACATTCACTGAATGTAGCCCGTTTATTAGCTATCAAGTGGTAACTTTGTCACTATTAATCTGGATTTGTACCTAGAGCCGAAGAATTCCTTCTTCCATTACCAGTTGACTCAAATGGTCCAGTCCCCCAGCTGGGCAACTTATTAAAAAGGGAAGCCTAGGATTATTTTATTTCGAATGCCTCATTTGTAAAATATTAAAATCTTTATTTGAAACCTTATTCTCCAATAAAACTACTGAATGACCAGCTTCTGGCACTATAGATTTTCCAAAGATTAAATGTAAAAACTCACTCACTGTGTTTAATCACTTATATGTAACCAGAGAATGGCACCTCTATGTAATGTACGGAAAGAAAATTTGTGGTGTTATGGGGGATTCAGTTTGGAGGAAATATGCTGGAGATCTCGTGCATCCATTAGTAAATCATCATTAGCGTTTTTTAAAATTACAGATAATTTTCTAAACACAGAATATATTGCATCCTACGTGAAGTAACTCTATTTTGAACATAATTATGGTAGGTAAGGATGAACTGATCATTGGACTTGGAAGCTTGTGGTTGCCTAAGGACCAGTGATCATGGTCTGATTTACATTCAGTATAGGCAAACACAGGAGAAGCCCACCCAGGAATATATATATAATTATATAATATATATAAACTTGCCATTTTAAAGGGGGGGTGTGTGTGAGAGAGAGAGTGCACACACACACACACGTATGTATATATTTGGTGCTTTAAAATGGCAAGTTTCCTACAGCTGAGGAAAACTAACTTTCTCCTCCTGATACATTTTTCTGTTTATGAACAAAATTGAATTGAGAATTGGGAGGAATTAACGAAAAGTTTATTTGATGGCCCAAAAGTCACAATTACACGTTCAAGAAAAAGGACAACTTTAGCAGGGACAGTGAAGGCGGCAATTAGAAATAAAAGAGCAGTATATAACACACTGAAAAGAAGGAAGTAGATCTCAATCTGTGTAAACTGAAAGTTCTTCTGGCGCTTGTCTATAGCTAGATATTTATATAATATATGCCACTCTTGGCACTCGTGCCCTTCAGATCAGACTCTTTTGGCAGCCACACATGTTCTTGTGCTCCTGCTCAAGGGCATAAAGGGTAGAGCAGCCCAACTGGTGCTCAGTGCCTTCCTGTTATCATAACTGTGAGACAGAGCTGCCCAGTGTCTGCATCTTGATGCATCTCTTTTAACTGGTCTATTTTTTGGTAAATACTAATGTTAGTTTAGGAATAGTTAGTTCTTATTCAAGTGATTGCACATGTCCATTCCATTTCAGTGTGTGCAAACCCAGTGCACTGTTGTTGGAGATTTTTTTTCCTCAGCACTACCCATCAAGGTGGCACATGTGTCCTCTGCTGTCTCATGCCACTGCGTATAGTATAAAGGGAGGAGCCTCCCCGATCCCACTCCTTCTTACTGATCGTGACAGTTGTGGAGCATGTTGTCTAACTACTGCAAGTTTCCCCTCTGTCTGTCTGTATATAGTTGGTGCTTGAGTTTAGTCATAGTATGTGTTAAGTAAATAATAGTATTAAGTTTTCTTTAATAAAATGCGCTTTGATTCCCTTTGGCTCTGGTTTTGGTGCTGCGGCATGCCTCATTCACCAGGTTCAAGACCTGCGAGTCCTGCAAGAAACTGATATGAGTGAGCAACCTCAGTCCAGTTGCTGCTTCAAAATCTTCAGGGTCTTTAAACAAAGAATAAAAAAAGACAAGGAGACCAGACTTAAATTTCTTCTGATGGTCATCCCTGCTCCCACTCTTTTCTACTTGGAACAGGTGCAGGGAGGTTCCTCTTGCTTTGGTGGAATCCTAATGCAAGTCACCCTCCCTGAGAATAAGGAAGAGACACCAGAACATAGCTTCAAAGGGCTCAGTATCTGGGCGATCAAGTTCCCAGGCACCTAAGTCCAGCAAGCATGCTGAAAAAGATGGAGTGCACCCAAGGCCAAGGCACTCCCAAGGCAATAATCTACTCATGCAATAAAGGGGGCTGTGTGATTTCTTTTTTGCTTCTTCTGACCAGTGTGGGGGATCTGAAGCACAGTTTGTGACTGATTAGGGAGTTTAACTTCAGTGGTACCCACCAGTCTGGGAAGTACCTGCTCTCCCTTTTGCAGCTTGCCCTGATCTTGGCATTTCCAGAGAGTGCTGCCCTAGGCACACTGGGTCACACAGGGAGAAATCCAATCCTGTCACTACTTCAAAGGATAGATTTTATAGGGGCTGGTCTTAGACTCTTCAGAAGTCAGGGCCTTCCACTTACAAACAAGATTCCAGACAATATTGACCATTGTTTTAGACCTGAAAGCCTATCCTACCATGAAAGTGTGAGCTTGCCTCAGGCTTCTGGGGCATATGGCGTCATGCACTTATGTGGTTCAGCATGCAAGGCTTCATCTCAGCAAGCTGCAAGGGTGACTAGGTTGGTGTTCTCCCCAGTTCTTCATCTCCCTTGATATACTGTTGGATTGGATGTATTGTTGTATGTGAAGTTATGAGGTATTGCTATGTGTGGAAGATGCCCACAGCTGGCCTTTCAGTAGCAACAAAGGAGCAGTTATTACTGGCCAGACAGGCGTTAATGGTCCATCAAGAAGAATCTACTATCCCAGAGGCTTCTCAGAGAAGACACATATACAGTGGGGCAGCCTGACCCCCACATCACAGCAAGGATCTTTCCTGCAGTTGGAAGGAAGCATAAAAGAGGGACAGCGGCATCATCCCTTGGCCTCTCTACCCACTCCCCCATTTCAACACCTGGAAGATTTCCTGGAAGACAGACTTGAAACTAGGGAGATTGGTCCCAGGCTGGAAGGTAGTTCAGTCTGAATACTGAGAATTATAACAGCCTGTAACATCTATTAGAGTGAGACACAGATACAATTAGAATTTAGACTGCTTTTCTATATTTATTTCTGAGGTATCCAATATTGATCTCTAAGCTTGCTACTTATAATCACTTAAAATCTATTTATTATAGTTAGTAAATCTGTTTCATATTTTACCAAAACAGTGTGCTTTTGGTTGAAGTGCTTGGGGAATCTCAGTTCAGGTTAACAAGGGCTGTTGTACATGCACTACCCTCCTTGTCAGAGTCACAAACTAATTAATGAGCTTGCACTGTTGAAGGGAATCTTGAGCAGTGTAAGCCAGTGTATTTCTGGGATGATTGGCTGGTGCCTCTCTCTGTATGATAGCTAGCTGGATGGCTCTGGAGCATTCATGCAATTTAGCTGGGTGTGGGGCTCCACATGCTGATGGCTGAGTCATCACAGCACCTGGGATTTGCTGCTTGTGACTGCATAGCTTTTTGAGAGACACCTGAGGCTGGAGAGTTAAGGGGACGCAGCGGTCCCACAGTTCCAGGTTGTACCTCAGGGATTCTCTTCACAAATACTGATACCACAAGTAGAGTCTATAGGGGAAGTAACAGACTATACAACAACCAGAGACTATCTGTACCAGTACAGATTTGACGCTATGGTCAGCCTTATTACTTAGATACAATCAAATCCTCACGCTTCTGTATAGACTTCCTTAATTGTTGTCAAGAATGTGGCTTCCTGTATATTCCTCATGCAGCATTCCTGATTATACCTAAGTTACATGCAAGATTGGCTCAGATCAGGATATGTTCCAAGCAGATATTGTTTTGACATGCCTTTTCTAGGTCTACAAGATGTCCTGGTGTCACTGGATTGGTGGAAAGACCCAAACAATTTTGTACGGGTGTATTCTTCCTACCAGTTCTCTCAACCAAGACCATATGAAGCATGTCTCTCTTCTGGGATGGGGAGCACACTTGGACCATCACCAAACACAGCCCAATGAACTTGAGAAGAGAGAAGATTTCACATAAATATATTTTATCTCGGGTTTATAAAGACTGTGCTGTGTACGTTCCTACCATTCATTGAAGGCAGGTTGTTCAAGGATTGTGTATGAGCAAGCAGGGCGGAGCACAATCATAGGAAAGAGTTTTTTAAATATATTAGGAAAAAACGAATCCTGACAAGGGTACTGGTCCATTACTAGATGGAAATGGTGTAGGATTATCAATCATAATGCATAAAAGGCAGAGGTGTTCAGTAAATATTTGTTCTGCATTTGGGGAAAACATAAGATGCAGTCTCATCATATGTTAACACTCTTTCCATTCCATTAGTATCTCTGGAGGATGTTAAACAGAAGCTACTAAAGTTATTTGCAGTGTTGGTCCCGGGATATTAAAGAGACAAGGTGGATGAGGTAATACACCTCTACCTTGATACAACGCCGTCTTTAGGAGCCAAAAAATCTTACTGCGTTATAGGTGAAACCGTGTTATATTGAATTTGCTTTGATCCACCAGAGTGCGCAGCCCCGCCCCCCGGAGCACTGCTTTACAGCGTTATATCCAAATTCGTGTTATATTGGGGGGCGTTACACCGCTACCTTGATATATCTTTTAATGGACCAAAATGTGTTGGCGATGGAGGCAAGCATTTGAGCGTACACAGGTCGTCTTCAGGTCTGGGAAAGATCCTCAGTGTCACAGCTAAATACAAGGGTGAAACAGATAAGCAGTTAAGGCATGTTGCAAGAGGCCATTCAAGGTGAAATGGGCAGTTAATACCTCTACAGTCTTAAGACAAAGCAGGGTTAATACACTCTGGGTTTTTTCCCCAGACCTGAAGAAGAATTCTTTGTAAGCTCAAAAGCTTGCTTCTTTCATGAACAGAAGCTGGTCTAATAAAAGATACTACCTCAGCCACCTAGCCTTGCTATTAAAGGGAGACTTTTTTAAATCAGCAGGTCGAGATAACTTGCTTCCAAGAGTTTTAAAAGAGCCAGCTGAGGAACTTGCTGGGCCATTAAAGTCGATTTTTCAGTAATTGGAGCACTGGGGAATTTCTAGAAGACTGGAGGAAAGTTGATGTTGTGTCAACTTTTTAAAAGGGTAAATGGAATGAGCCTGGTAATTAAAGCCCTGTCAACCTGACATCGATCCTGAGCAGCTGATATGGGACTTGATTAGCAATGAACTAAAGTAAGGTAGTATAATTAATGAAAATCTTCATCGGTTTATGGAAAATAAATTCTGATTTGATTTTTTTTTGAGATTATAAATTTGGTTGATAAATTAATAGAGCTGATGTCATATATCTAGACTTGATGCTGTGCAAAAACTAGAATGATATTAAAGTAACATGGCACACATTACATGGATTAAAAACTAGCTGTTAGGTCACAAAATTTAACTGTAAATTTATCACCGAGCAAGTGTGTTTCCAGTGGCGTCCCGCAGAGATTGTTTCTTGGTCTATGCTATTTAATAGCTTTATTAATGACAGATGATAAAGTTTGCGGATGAGACAAAAATTGGGGTGTAGTAAATGAAGAAGACAGGTCACTGATTAAGAATGATCTGGATGGCTTGGTATACTGAGTGCAAGCAAACAATGTGCATTTTAATACAGCTAAATGTATATGTCTGGGAACAAAGAATGTAGGTCATACTTAGGAGGTGCAAAAGAGCTAATGCAAACCTGGGGTGCATAAACAGGAGAATCTTGAGTAGGAATAGAGAAGTTGTATTACCTCTCTGTTTGGCACTGGTGCAATTGCTGCTGGAATACTGTGTCCAGTCTGATGCCCACAATTCAAAAAAGATGTTGTTGTTAAATTGGAGAGGGTTCAGAGAAGAGCCACGAGAATGATTAAAGGATTAGAAACCTGCCTTATAGTGAGAGAGTGACCTTCAATCTGTCACTTAAAGAGATAGTTAAGGGGTGATTTGATTAGTCTATTAGTAGCTAATTGGGGAATAAGTATTTAATAATGGGCTCTTCAGTGTAGCCGAGAGAGGTCTAACACGATCCAGTGGCTGGAAGTTGGAGCTTGATGAATTCAGACTGGAAATAAGGTGTAAATTTTTAAAGGTGAGAGTAATTACTGAAATGGTTTACCAAGGGGGGTGATGGATTCTCCATCACTGATAATTTTTAAATCAAGAGTGGATGTTTTAGAAAAACAGGAGTAGGCAGACCCATCAGGGCTTTGGATCCAGCCTGCAGGATTGCCACCCCCCATGGGGAACCACAGCCAATGTGAGCTTCAGGGGAAGTACCCGCAAGTGAGGGCAGCGCGCGGAGCCCTCTGCCACTCCCTCCCCCAGGGGCTGCAGGGATGTGGTGCCAGCCGCTTCCAGGAGCAGCGCAGGGGCAGGGCAGACAGGTAGGCAGGGAGCCTGCCTTAGCCCCACTGCACACTGCTGCCACTCTGGAGCCGCTCAAGGTAAGCGGTGCCAGGCCGGAGCTCACACCTCGAACCCCTCCTGCACCCCACACACCAGCGCCCTGCCCTGAGCCCCCTGCTGCACCCCGCACCCCTCCTGAATCCCAGCACCCTGTCCTGAGCCTTCTCATACACTCCACACTTCTCCTTTTCCCCAATCCCTTGCCCTGTGCCCCCGTCGCACCCCGCATCCCTCCTGCACCCCAGCCTCCTGCCCTGAGCCCCCTCCTGTACTCCACACTCCCTCCTGCATCCCAACTCCTAATTCCGTACTCCCTGCACCCCTCATACACCCCAAGCCCTTGCCATGAGCCCCTTTTTGCATACTGCACCCCCCCACACACACCTCGCACTCCCTCCTGCACCCCAACCCTCTGCCCCAACCGTACATTCATGGCCCTGCATGCAATTTCCCCACTCAGATGTGGCCCTCAGGCTAAAAAGTTTGTGCACCCCATTCTAGAATCTGCTCTAGAAATTATTTTGGGGAAGTTCTCTGGCCTGTGCAATACAGAACATCAGACTAGATCGAGGTGAGCAATAATTTTCACAGGGGGGCCACTCCACATATTTTGGTAAGTCGTCGTGGGCCGCACATTTCTACTCTATTAGTGGAGGGGCTGCAGGGTCTGGGAGGGAGTTTGGTGCAGGAGAGGGCTTCGGGCTGGGGCAAGGGATTGGGTTGCAGGAGGGGGTTCTGACCTGGGGCAGGGGGTTGGGGTGTGGGAAGGAGAGCGAGGTGCAGGTTCTGTCCGGGAGGCACTTACCACAGGCGGCTCCCGGCTGCTGGCACAGTGTGGGAGGAGGGCAGCAGGTCTCCGTGCTCTGGCCATGCCCGCAAGCACCACCCCCACAGTGAAGATGATGCTAGGGGCAGCACACGGAGCCCTCCTCCCCCTCCCCACACGCCAGGGGTGCACAGAGACATGCCAGCAGCAGCCAGCTGCTTCTGGAAGCGGTGTGGGGCTACGGCAGGCAGGCAGCCTGCCTGAGCGCCTGGCTGTGCTGCGGGACTTTTAGCAGCCCAGAGATTGCGAGGGGGGCAGCGAAAGAGCCTGGCGGGCTGGACAGAAATGTTAGACAGACTGGATCTAGCCCGTGGGCCGTATTTTGCCCACCCCTGGACTAACTGATTACAGTGGTCCCTTCTGGCCCATGAAATTAACGAATCCCTGTTACGTCAGGAAGCAGTTAAACTGTGAACTGGTTCAGCCATCACCAGGTATTTCTCATGGTGATTCATCTCCCGGGTATAGAAAATGGTCTGGTACACAGCCTATGTAGATAGAGAGCAGGAGGCTATTCCACAAATGAATATTTCATACTGTTCTCCAGTTCAGGCAGTTATGCTTCTTCTACCTTCTGTGGCTGATTTCAGACAATTCCAGGACTCGTTGAAATGTATTGCTGGCTCACTACAGCTCCCCTTGGACACTACTCAAAGAAGAAGAGTTAACTCATCTTGCACGGTAGCTGGAGTTCTTTGAGGTGTGTGTGTATGGTTGCTCCACTATCCACCGTCCTTCCTCTCTGCTTTGGAATTTTTTCTGTGGGACTTGGCAGTGAAGAGGGATCTGAGGGCAGTGCTGGTGCATGCATGGGCTGAATGGGTACTAACTGCCAAAAATCTCTGATCAAAGATGCGTAAGGCTTAAGCACACCTGAAATGGAGCACCCATAGGGGGACACTTCTCGAACAACTCCAGTTCCTGCACAAGGTGCATAAGCTCTCTCTCTTAGAAATGTTATGGAGGTAGAAGCATCAAGATCTGTACATAGCCTGGATGTGTGGCACAAGAGATGCAACTCATACCTGCCCCTCTTCCCTGTTAGAGATTTAGTTCCTATGTGTTTAATACCCATCTCTTAGGTTTTTCTGTATCATTGCAGTATACAAAGTGCTAATACTATAACCTACCACACTTATATTCCTGCAGAACTGAGTATTCGGAAGGCCAATATTTTTGTGTCTGCTCTTTATACAGACCTTCAAGAGGATTTTAAAAGATCTCTAGATCTGTAGGTGGTCTCCATCTCCACTTTTATTTATCCAAAGTTCATTGCCTCTGATTCGGTTCAAAATAGTGTCCAGTCTTACTGACTAACCATGATGCAGTCCTTCATTTAGGCATCCATCTTTAGTTTTCCCAGTCAGTATTTAGACAGTTGACATCCGTTATTACCACTTCACAGGCCATATTACAAACGCTTATCTAAACAAATGTTTCTTTGTTGACCTATTTATTCTGAGACATCTGTCTGATTTCATTGTCTTGTCATCACAGAATGTGCAAAATAATGCTCTTAAACTTCGCGATCCCAGCCTAAGTTTTCAGGACTGGTAGCTATCAAACCAGCTTTTTCTTGTAAACTAAGTGCATGTTATTTGGAGTCACTGAGACAAAATAAATATGGGATTCCATTTTTAATTACCTTTTACAGTAGATAACACATTGTTTACTCAATTGGTTATGAGGAAGAAAAGTGTGTGATCATAGACTATCAGGGTTGGAAGGGACCTCAGGAGGTCATCTAGTCCAATCCCCTGCTCAAAGCAGGACCAGCCCCAACTAAATCATCCCAGCCAGGGCTTTGTCAAGCCAGGCCTTAAAACCCCCTAAGGGTGGAGATTCCACCCCCTCTCTAGGTAACCCATTCCAGTGCTTAACCACCCTCCTAGTGAAATAGTGTTTCTTAATATCCTACCTAGACCTCCCTCACTGCAACTTGAGACCATTGCTTCTTGTTCTGTCATCTGCCACCACTGAGAACAGCCAAGCTCCATCCTCTTTGGAACCCCCCTTGCTAAAGTCAAGCTATATCACATCCACCGTTTTCCCCATATCCACAGAGCCAGTTATCTCCTCATAGAAGGCAATCAGGTTAATCAGACATGACTTGCCCTTGGTGAATCCATGTTGACTGTTCCTGATCACCTTCTTCTCCTCTAAGTGCATCAGAATGGATTCCTTGAGGACCTGCTTCATGATTTTGCTGGGGACTGAAGTGAGGCTGAAGTGATGGTGATGAGGGACTGAAGTGATGTGGAAAAGAAGGTTGTTCTGTAGTTCGGAGTGCATGCCTGCCCTGAATAGAGCGCTTTGGAGAAGGAAAATATAATAGATGGCTGAAAGAGTCTCACTGTGTGTATATTACAGGAAATTATAAACTGACTTGGTGCATGGGAGTTTCTAGAGTATGATGGTCCCACAACACAGTTTGGGCAGCCCATCAGAAGAGTGTGGTTAAGAACTTTCACCAAGAGTAAAGCAAAGGGGAACAAGTGGAGACACAGTTGGAAGGACATGCATGTCAAATTGCATGTCGGCTTATTCCGCCTCATGGGGACTGCTATCGTAAGAAGCAAAGAGCATCCAGATTTTGCACCGGTTGTATAGCGTGTTCTAGATTATTCTGTGATTGTCATTTTGTGCCCCACGCACAAATGTTTCTTTTTTGCAGAACAGAAGACTTAAGAGAGATTTTGAAAATAGGTAATTTATAATAGTTTGGCTTGTCTTGCGTGACTGTAAATTATCTATCGTAACATTACTGATATAATGAAACTTAAATGGAGGGACACTGTAGTGTGACAGCATCTTGATCAACTTGGCTGCTCTATTCAGGGGCAACACAGCTGACCACAATGCAAGGAGAGAGCTAGAAAAGGTGCTCTAAAAATTGCTCACCCCGAACAGACCTGACTAGCGTGCTGCGGCTGGAGGTTGTTTCATTAGGTGGTTGGAATTGAAACAAGCCTCGGTTTCCTTTTTTGACTCAGTGTAGCTACATGGAATATTTGTATATCGCTTGATCATCCAAAATGATCATCCTGCCTGGCAGACTGTTGCTGAAGAGCTTGAAAGATATTGTACCAGCATTTTGGTACTGAGTGAGATGCAACTTGCTGAAGAGGGTCAACTGACTGAGGAGAGTGCTGGGTACACGTTCTCTGCTGAAAGGGGTGCCCACCAAAGCAGCCGCATGGCACAGGAGTCAGCTTTGCAATCAGAAAGAATTTTGTCTCTCTTGTTTGGCGATTCTGTCTATCCGTGTAAACAACAGACGGGTGAAACTCCAACTGCCCCTGAGAGGTGGATGCATGCACTGACAATAACTAACTCTGAGGGTACAGAGCAATTTTATTCTGAACAAAATGATCTGATACAGTTGACTCTATGAAGACTATCTCATTACTTTAGGTGACTTTAATGCTTGTGTTGGCTCTGATGATTTTGCATGGCGTGGTGTACTTGGAAAACATGGCATTAGCAACATGAACAGCAGTGGCCTACTTCTGCTGATGACATAGGGTTAGAAGGGACCACAAGGGTCAAACACTGTCTTCCGACTCCTCAACAAATGCAAAACAACCTGGATGCGCCCTCGCTCATATCATTGGCATCTGTGTTGGTCCGACAGTGAGATCTGAGAGGTGTGCATAACTTAAGTATTATGTAGAGCTAGTTGTTGGACTGATCACCGTATTGTTCAGTCAAAGCTTTCTCTCTCTTCAGCTGCAAATGTAAAAAAAAATAAACAGTCACTTAAACAGGTAAATATTGCCCAGCTGAAAGATCTATCAATCTCAGAATAATTTTCAACCCAGCTAATTTCTAGTAACAGTCTGTGAAGACATCTGCCAAATAAGTATCCGTGCATGACACAATTTATGACACCATTGTGGATTGTACTGGGTATGTGAAATATTATGCAGACTGGTTTGATAATGATCCTGAAATAGTGAATCACCTTGATGTCAGGTGACAAATGCTGACCCACTCTGAGTCTAAAAAGGCCAGATATAGGGCAGCTTGCAGCATGTTCCAGTGCAAACTCCGCAAAATGCAAAATACGTGGCTTGACCATAAAGCAGATGAACTATAGGTCCTTGCTGATAAACATGGCCCCAAAAGTTCCTATCATGTAGTCAAAGCTGTGTATATCTGCCTTGACAGCACTAATGAGTGCTGATGGTGAATCACTAATCACATATTGCACTGCTGTCCACCAGTGGTGGCGTGAACATTTTAGAAAACTACGTAATAGTTTTACTGTTTCTGATGAGTTGCTAGATATTGTCCACATCTGTTGCACTTGCTGATCCACCCACATGAGCTGAGGTGTTAAAGGCTGTTCAAGTAATGAAAAGTACCAAAACTCCAGGTCCCGATGCCTTTTCAGTTTTCAAACATAAAGAAATCTTCATTGATATTCTTTCTGAATTTTTCTTTCATGTCTGTCTTCAAGAAATCATATCACAAGATCTGAAAGATTCCAACATAGTCACTAGCTCTAAGCATAAAGGCTCAAAGAGTGACTGTGGTAATTACCATGATATCCCTTTGCTCTCCATGGCTGGCAAGCTTCTTGCATGGATCCTCCTGAACTGACTCCTGACCCGAGTCATCAGCAATCTGTCATTCACAGTGAGGCTTTCATGCTCAGGGGAGCACTACTGACGCAATTTTCATCATTTGACAATTACAGGAAAAATGTTGCAAAAAGATGTTAACAATAATCTACACCAGAAGAATTACGAAACCTGTTGGAACCAACTAGCATTCTTGTGTAATCCAGCCCCCCGCCCACCAAAAAAAAAAAGTCATCACTAGAGGGTGATGGGAGGAACTTTTACTGCTTGTGCCGTAACAGTCGTGTGGGTAGGCAGGACTTTGGTCTGCAAGGCTGTCATTCTGGTAGCTTTCAGCACAAAAACACAGATGCACCCACACCATGCGCACACTGTGATAGTCAGTGAATTTGGCATTTGTTTTTACAAGGGACTTAGAGAGCTGCCAGTTCCACTTTGGCGTCAAACTATGTCAATATATTACTGGTCATTATGGACTTGATCCAAATCCCACTGAAGTCAGTTGGACACTTTCAGGCCCTATGTCCTCTTCAATAAAGGAATTTTCTCCCTTACCCAGGCACTTGGCTTTCAACTTAAAACACACTCCTGCCATGAAGCTTCGAAACCCTGGTTTGCCCTTCACACAATTAACGTTGTGGTGGTGGTGGTGGTGGTGGTTGTTGTTGTCGTCGTTTTATTTGTATCTATTTCATTAGCCCCTCGGAGTTCCAATCATGGACCAGGACCACATTGCGCTAGGTGCTGAACCAAACACAGAACAGAGAGACAGTCCTGGCTCCTAAGACCTTTCAATCTAAGTATCAGGCAAGAGACAACAAATAGATACAAACCGATGGAAACAGGGAGCCAATAGTGGGCAGTCTGCTAAGCAGTGTTCTTAGCACACCAGCTGCCCAAACCTTTGTAAAGTTGTTTTTTAACAGGCATCACTGCAAAAGAGAGTGTGGAGGAGGGATTTAGAGGATGACAATGAGGTGGCTTTGTGGATATTTGAGGCGCTTCTGCCAAGTGTAAGAGGCAGCCTGGGAGACTACATGAAAGGTGGTTGTTTAAAAATCAAAGTGGGCAATGAAGGCTGGCATCAGTGTTTGATTGGAGATGGGAGCTGACATCTGGCTAGGTAGGAACAGGGTTTTTAAAAAATAGTCCCATGCAACATGGCCCCCTCGCCCACTGAAGCAGTGAAAGAATTGTGCTAAATCTCCCATCTTAATCAATTACTTTTTATGGCTCATCCACTATCCTCCTCTTACAAGTAATCTCTTTGGATTCTGAGCTCATCGGGGAAGGGATCATGTCGCCTTCCTAGTTGTTTGTAAAGCGCTTTGCACGCTTTTGATATATAAATAATAACAAAATGATGAGATTATGTGGTGCTTGGGTGGTGGAGGAAGATTTATTAACCTTCGCTAGGTGCTTTCAAACAGACAAGGAATGGTGCCTTTCCCGGGGAAGTTCACAATCGAAGGCCAGACGTAGTGGCCAGGGAGCAGGAGTACAACACACAAAGAGCTTGTTCAAGAGGAACTTGCATCTGGAGAAGGGAGGTGCTGTGCACATGAGCTCAGGAAGGGCAGTGTGAGAGGATGAACAGAGTTGTACAGGATGACACATGAGGGATGACATGATGAAAATGACAGGCAAGATAGAGGAGTTTAGTGGCAGCATTTTGCATGAGCTGTTCTAGGGCAATGTGGGTGTACGAGAAGCCAGAGAAGAGGATGGTCTCTGACGTCACTCTGCTGCATAGAAGAAACCATTGTCAGTGCTTAATAAATAATACTGAAACTCTTTTCCTTTGAGGTTCTTTTGGTTTCCCATGAATTGTATATGGAATTGGCGCAGGTCACATTGACTCCGCCTTTTTTTTTAATTTGCAGAAGGATGTTCCAGACGGATTAAAAGAGCTGTCTGATGGCTCAGAAGAGAGCAGTGACGCACAGTCAGACTCTCAAAGCTCACAGAACAGCAGCAGCAGCAGCAGTAGCAGTGATGGTGGCAGTAACAAAGAAAGGAAGAAAAGCAGATGGAAAAGGAAAGGTAATTTGCCCCTTCAGAAGTGACTTTGCCATGTGCTAGGCCTAAAAGTGTCTGTAAAAAGCACTGAGACTGTTACAGATCACCCGTTGCTTGCTAAAGAAAAAGTACACAAAAAGCATGCTTTCCCCTATCTTGTTCATGTCTGAGCTCACCAGCTGAAGGAATGTTTCCTTCATGTTGCACCATGCTCACGATAGCATTTCCTGGAAAGGCATCTGCACGTAGCAGTTTGTGTTTGGGAACTCCGTGTGAGTCACAGGCTAGTATGTTCTGTTACAAGCCCAGACCATAGCAGATACACATTCTCCCCAGTGCAAGCAGACTCCAACCTTTCTCGCCAACCTGTGCATGCTGGAAGACAGTGCCTTTAAATTCTGGCCTCACTGGTTGAGATGGGGGAATTCCAGCTGCTGGTGAGCGGTGGTAATGCCAGTGAGTAGTGGTGGTGCTGAAAATCTGGGGCTGAAAACTGTCCTGCTTACCAGTCCAAAAAGCATTTGGACTGGTCCTGCTGCAGTGTTAGGGGTGCTGAGAGCCATTGAACTAAACTATAAACCCTGTATTATGATGGAATCCTCTTCAAGCCGGGGGTGCAGCAGCACCCCCCGCACACCTCGTTCCAGCACCTATGTGAAATGTTTCTGTCTTTCCAAGTCCCATGATGCTGGACCCTATTTAGACCTTGGACATTGCCTAATTTATGATGTGTGCAATGTTTTGTTGAATATTGATTTATGTACCTCGTCAGTAATTACACACAAATTAAAGAAAACTTAATTGTCCCTTGACTGTCATTTTCTCTCCCAGCAAAGTCTGAGAAATCATTGGAATCCAATGCTGCTGGTGATATCACAAGCAATTCCTGTTTCCACTGTCAAGAGCAGCTACAATGGCTCAATGAAGGTAAGTGGAGGAAATATCATGTTTCACCATCTGTTTTCTCCTGAACCTGATATTTTCTCCACGTCATGGAGCCATTGCAGCTCCTAGAGTGTACTGAAATATGCCATGTCATGGAATCATAAGCAACAGAGACTGGATATTGTGGTGGTGTCTAGAGCTCGCATCCAGGTTGAGGCTCCAGTACAAGCATTTGGTAAATGATACTCTATGCCCCAACGAGTCTGCATCTAAAAATGTGAGGTGGGAAGATGGAAAGATAGGAAGGGGTAAGAAAAAAATAGAATTTTTTAGCGCAGAAGAACTTTGTGTGCAGTTCTCAGGCAATCAGCATTCTGATCACAGCTCCCTACCTGCCTAGTCTGTTCAGGCAAGCTGGTCCTACTTAGTCGTGTGGACCATGTGTTACTCTTGAGTCTGTGCTATTTCCCCAAATAATGCTGCCTCTCAGTTTTCTTTGTCCAAGCTAAGTGAAATGCACAAAAATAACCAATGAGATTTTTTTTAAAAAAAAATGCAATTTTAAATAAGAAAGAAGGTGTTAGTAACAGAGGTAAGGGTTATTTTTGAAAGACAGCTTTTCATCTGTCTCTTTTTAAATAAAGTTTTTGGTTCCATTTGCTGTTCATATGCAACACATCATTTTCCCCTCCTTCCTTTTCTTTCTTCACTCCCATGTTATGCACTCGTATTTTACAATATTCTTTTCTCATCCTACCATATATGATTTCATTCTAGACACTGAATGCACTGTGCCATATCTGGATTCTGTTCCTTTCATAAAAGTTCTTCCAGCCTTAGTCGCAGACTTGTTGTTTCATGTACAGTGTTGTCTCAAGCGTCGATGTGCTGAAACATGTGCCTTACATATTCTTAGAAAGAAATGGGTCAGCAAAAGTGAACCGAAACAAACCACTTTGTGGAAGAACTATAGTAACTAGTTTCAGTGTAAATGCAATGGCTGACTTTTTTTTTTTTTTTTTTGCCAGCTATTTTTTATCTGCTGTTGAATCATTTTGAGAGGTGTAGTCTGGATCTTCAGCAAAGGGGTTATGTGTATATCAATTTTGTTACATTAAAGGCCATGCGACTCAGTTCATTCCAGAAAATACAGTTCTGTGGCCAGTGGTTTTAATGAGGTACAGAGGGCATAACTTCATTTCAACATAGCTATACTAAGGAGTGTGTGTTTGTTGTGATAATTGGGCCTACAGATTTACCCTAATTGTGCGCTTAATTGTAAAAAGTATATAAAAGGTCATCAGATGTTACAGTAACCTATAACAAATGTTGATGGGAAAAGTTTTCAGTAATAAATGTTATAAACAGATGAAAGAAAACCATACAGAGAAGCAAAAAAGGCCATGTTAATATACCTCAAGGACAATGTTGCAATCATGTTTATTAAATACAAAAACCGTGGAACCAGAAATTAATGAACCAGAATTGATGTGTTGGATATTAGGCCTAATGGGTGGACAAAATATAATGCAAGCATGGGCTATTCCACCCATCACTCCCTTTTTGGGTCTTAAAAGAAAGACATTTCAGGGCGGTGGGCGGGCGGATATGGAAGAATAGATGGAGGCTACTGGAGCGAGCTTCACCATCCCAGTTGCCACACCCACCATTTCCTGCTACCCCAGATTTTCTTCATCCTAATCCTGAGGGATGTCCTGACCAGACTGGGCCAGAGAGAGGGATCTAGATAACATTGCCACCTCTACTGGCTCCATCTGAATCCCAGACACCACCTGGGATGAAACGGGACACCAGTTATTGGGCTTAATACAGGGATAACTAGATGGAATTTAATGTCTGTGTTCTAGAGGAGGTCAGACTAGATAATTGAATGGTCTCTACTGGCCTTAAAAATACACAAATCTTAAACAAGGAAGCTAAGTTTAGTGCCCAGAATAAGGTTACCAAGACTCAAAGAAAACCTCTATTTTAAGATATCTAATCCTTGCGTCAAGGGAGGAGCAATTTTGCCACCTAATGTAATGTTTCTTCAGCCTAGGCATACTGTGATACTGGGAGGCCAGTGATAAAAGACAACACTTAGTTCCCACCCTGAAGCATAAAATTTAATTGCTTGGGCTTCGCAAGAAACTTTCCTAGTGGAAATTTAAACTTTTCCATAGTTGTACAACACAGGGATTTTGCACCTTCCCCTGAAGCATCTGGGTGTTGCCACTGTCAAAAGACAGGATATCAGACTGACTGGACCACTGGCTGGTTTGATCCAGTGTGGCTGTTCCTGAGCTGCCTGCTCTAGTTAGTGCACCTCCTGCTGGACTGTTTGAAACACCCAGGATGATGTAGCTAGTGACTTGTTCCCTCAGAATTTACCCAGAACAGGGCACTCATCGTTTCTGCTACTTCATGTCCCTCAGAGGAACCCAGCTAAATCTACTGACAGGTAGAGAATATAGGATTTATTTGGCTCCTAGTGTGAATGGGACTGAGGTGATACCTTTTCCCATCACCTCTGAAAATCAGATCCTCAGCTTCCCGCACTTCCAGTCTAAAAAGAGACTGTGCTTTCACTGAGAGGCCAAGGCCACCATCAACATTCATTGTCCCAAGGGCATCGAAACACACGCAAGTGACTTCTCGTCTTTCCTTGACTAAGATAATTTCCATGCTCATTTTTCCTTTACCCCATAACACCAGTCATCAAGGCCTTGAGAGGATTCCTTAGATGACCAGGACGAATAGAACCAGTTCCTGGTGGTACACATAAGATTACATCTTATGCTGTCCCGCATCTTCCAAGTGCAAATTAGAGTTAACTTTATATCCTCTTTATGTTACCACCAGCTCTGTGGTAACTATTATTCTTCCTAGCTTTTATCTGGATCTGGCCTGTTATGGTCTTAGGAAAGGTAACAGCAGCCAAACTCCAGTTAGCACAAATTAAACTTTTTGATCTGGTTGCACTAGGACTTTCTTCTGTAACCCAAAATCTAAACTGAAGGAAAGTACCATGAGCAGAAGCAAGCTATGAAGAATAATTTATACTGCAGCCTATGACTGCAAAATCATAGCTGTACTTTGAAATGCTTCTAGGCACTGGATGTGGCTAGAAAGCAGTCAAGAAGATGCAGAGTATCTAAGGCAATGGCTATTTTTCACTCATAATAAAACAGAAGTGTGATCTCTACAGTTTTAGTATGAAGCAGCTTCATATTTCCCCCTGTCCCTGATATAATTTGCAGAACTAGAATGTTATGAAATGGTTTACTCTCTTCTGTAGACATGTACTGTCTGCTACAGAAGTCTCCCATTTTAGCCATGCTGTGGTTTTAACAGCCAAACTCGTGAGTATGTTGAAAGAATATTTTTTTATATAATTTTATTCATGTATTTTAACAACTTTGTTCTGAATCCTCTTGTTCCAGAGCTGTCTGAACTTCATGTAACTCTTGGTAAATCTCCACATTTAAACATAGCAGCTCCTACAGCATTTTGTTTGAAATAATGCTACCCTAAAACTTCATCTTCATCCGTGCATAGCTTGTATAGTGCATGTGTTAGGTACTCCTTGTAGATTGGGCCTAAGTAGCTCACTATGTGTGGGGGGTGAGGGGCGGAGAGGAGTCAGATCAGTGAGCTAGTTCCTGTACTGTATAAATGTTGCTTTGACCATATCACTCCTCTCTTTGAATCCCTCCACTGACTTCCCCTTCTCTATTGCATCAAACAAAAGCTGCTTGTATTCATTTTCAAGGACCTTCACCGTCAATCCCCAGCCTACCTGTCATCTCTCGTTTACTATTGAGCTGTCAGTGGGCTCACTTCAAATCAGTTTGTGATGCAAGTCTCCATTGCCCATGTGTTAATTTTACAAACAAGCATCTTCGTGCTTTCTCCCATGCTGCCTCACCATGCTTGGGGAGATGCTCCCCTTACACATCCACAAAGTTACCTTTTTATCCACTTTCAGATCTTTCCTCAAAACTCTCCTTCGGTGTGATGCAGGTTGAAAAAAAAAAAATAGTGACAATTGCTAGGCTGCTGCTGTGCTGAGACCACTTCCCATCATATTGATCAATGCTGTCTGTTCATCTGTACTCCCTTGTCTTTGTGTCCATCTGTTGCCTCTTGTCCCTTACTTAGCACTCTGAGACAGGAACCATCTTTTTGTTCTGTGTTTATAGAGCTCCTTGCACAATGGGTTCTTGGTCGATGACTGGGTCAGAAAAGACCAGTTTGTCATGCATTTTCAACTCCAGTGTTTCACAGACCTGCTTATTTCTTCATTCCCACTAACAGCTCATTGAATCTCTTCTTACATCTCTCCAATAATGTTGCAGTTCTATCATTCCAGAAGGCTAAGTTACCAGCTAGAGGTGCCGTGTCTACCATAAGAAACTTTTCCTAAAATTTCAATAAATTGCTACCACAAGTTAAGCTCCAGCAAGTGCAGCATTGTGGTGGGAGCCCAAGTCTAAACACTGCTCCAGGCAGATGCTGGTATTTTAGGCACCGTGTAAATGAACATTCTCTAGAGTGACTCTATACAATGCAATGGTTAAATAGCTTCCTGGAGACCTGTTTACAGGTCGGTTCCTACTATTGCTACCACTAGTGTGAACAAAGCAAAGGAGACTAGCATCCAAAGAAAAGCTGAGGTCTGTGGCCTCCAGGTGGAGGCAGAGTGTGACTGTCAGGCATTGCATTTTGGTGAATTTCGGGGGTCTGAGGGACAGTGGTTTTTTATTTATTTTTTTTTTTTTTGAGGGAATCAAGGGTCCATTTTATTTTCCTTCCTTCCTTTTCTTGTCCTCGCCCCCATTGATAGTTGAACTCCAGATCACAGCCAAAAAGGGCTATGGAGAGTGTGTATGTGTAAGGAGTATCTGTCTTTCCTCTTTACCCGTAGCATTCTTCTCTGACCCAATTTGCATGTAAATTGTTCTGAGTATCTGTGTTTGAAGGATTGTTCGGTTGATTGGTTTGTTTTCTGTGTGTTTTTTGGAAAAAGAGGAATAGGAATCATGATAGAGTAGCAAAGCAAGCCAGCAATTGGTACAAGCTTGCCCTCCTTTTGTAAAGCATGGTACGTCCTAACAGAGAGTTGACTAAATCTATGCCAAGAGGTGTCAAGCTAGCTCCATTATCAAAGTAACTGTGTTGGAGATGTGGGCTTGCTTCTGATGTACAATTGTATTGCTTCGTCCTGCCAGAATGGCAATTCAGGAACAACTTCAGGATTCAGTTGCATAGACCAAGGGTGACCAGACATGTGGCAATCTAGACTGTCCCCCTACTATGTGTGTACACAGTTGGGGTTAGAAGAAGCTGCAGCTTTCATCACCCTTTTCCTGATAAATCAAGGTAGCCTTGGTGTCATCCATGAAGTCCTGTGTTAACCATACCCTGGCTAGAAGATAAAATGTGGAAACGATAATCAGTTAGTTGGGGTAAGTGCTGAATAAACAGAAAGAAAAGCCTAAGTAAAGAGGTGACCAGGACTTCACGCTGGGATTCTTAAGGGTGTCTCAATACCCACTGAAGGGCATGGTATAAAACTGACTCTTGAGAGATTATATTGCAAACTCTGTTTCTGCATAGGTTTTGTTATATTCCATATCTGACCTTTCCGTATGCTAATTTACTTTATCAACCTCCATCAAGCTTCAGACGTCTGACTCGTTGACAGGTTGGTAATGTAAAAGGTGACTGGCTAAGTATCTTTTTTTCTTCAGTTGGGCTTGTGCCCCCTCTTGCTTCTTTCTGATGGATAAAGAGAGCCTAAAAGTATGACTGGGGTTTCCTTTAAAACTTTCCTGCTTGTTGTCAACCCCTAGAGCAAGGTTCTCAACCTTTTACATCCCATTACAGCCTTTAACGTGGCCAGACCGCTGTGGGTCTCTCCTGCTATTTAGCAATACGGAAAAGACGGGGTGGTCAAAGCTCCCAGACTGAGAACATGCCTCTAGAGACATCAGCAAGGTCAACTGTGGTCTTTCCTGGTGTTTCTGGAAGACCTGTCTTGCAGGCTGTTGATAGTTACCCCTTCAATTAAGGCACAAGAGGTAAGGGCTGCTCAACTTTCACTCTCTTGTGGTGTTCCTATTTCATTAGTTTTCCAGGATTCTATCAGATCATGATCACTTCCTCTGGGAACTTGAGAGGAAGTGATCATGATCTGATAGAATTCAAGATCCTATGGAAAGGAGAAATAGTAGGCAAGATCCCATGGAAAGATTAATTAGGAAGAAAAGGAGTCAAGAAGATCTATAATATTAGAGTGTCAACATCAAGTTATTCTGATGTGGAGGAAAGATGATAAGCACAGGAGGCCAATATAGCTGCACAAGGTGCTTTTTAGCTATCTAAAACCCCAAAGGGATACATAGAGGAAATGGAAGGAGGAGCATGTCATGAAGGATGTACACATGGGAAATGCTTGAACGTGTTGGGACCAAGCCAGGAAAGCTAAGGCAAGAAATGAAATACAACTGGTAAGAAGTATTAGAGGCAACAAGAAGGAGTTCTCCAAATACGTCAGACAAAAAGGAAAGATCAGGGATAGCGTGGGCCTGCTGCTCATGGAGAAGGTGAGCTGGTAATGGGAGATAAGAAGGCAGAAATGCTTAATGCTTCCTTTGCTTCAATCTTCACATACAAAATAAAGTGACCAGACAACTAGTGAAGTTACTATAGACAACAAAGGGGAAGAAATGCAGTTTGGGTTAAGTAAAGAACATGTCAGATCTTCTGCTTATTTGAATGAATTCAGGTCAGCAGGGCCTGATGCTATGTAGCCCAGGGTGCTGAAGGAATTTGCTGAAGAAATCTCAGCACTACCAGCAATGTTATTTGCAAACTCCTGGATGACAGGTGAGGTCCTGGAAGACTGAAGAAGGGCTGACGTAGGGCCCATCTTTAACAAGGGGGGAAAGGAGGAGCTGGGAAGCTATCGAAGCCAGGCTGACTGGTCTATACCTGGGAAGCTGCTAGAGCCATGTATAAAACATTCCATCTGCAAATACCGGGAGGATGGAGGGGTGATCACTAGCAGCCAGCATGGCTTCACCAAGAACAAATCACACCAAACCAGCTGGATTTCCTTCTCTGACAACATCACTGGTTTGGTACACAGGGAATGTGGTGAACACAAAAAGATGGAGAAAAGTTGTTCTCTTTTGCCACATAGGGCAGAATAAGAGGCAATGGGTTCAAACTACAGGATAGCAGATTTAGATTAAATCTCAGGAAAAAGTCCTAACTGTAAGAACAGTGGGACAATGGAATAAACTACTTACAGAAGTTGTGGAATCTCCTTCTTTGAAGGTTTTCAAAAAAAGAGGCTGGAGCCATCTGTGTTGGATGGTTTAGACACAATAAATTCTCTATCTTGGCAGGGGTTTAGTCTAATTGACCCTTGTAGCTCCTCCTAACCCTATGGTGTTAAAGTACGTTACACTACAGCCCACTTTATTTTTGGCAGTGTGTAGGGAGGAAACCTCTCAGACTTTAATATGTATAAAGAAGCAAAAAAAGGGAACAAGCTGCGTTCCCTGTAAACTGTGCGGGCAAGTGGCCGTGCAGCAGTTTTTTATATACCACACGTCACAAACTGTGTCGCTTCCCGATTGCCTCCTAGGCCCCTCACAGAAGTGCTTTGATCTCTGCAAAGAGACTCCAGGGAGAATGGAAACCCTGTTGCTCTGTACTGAGGCAGCTAGAACCAAGCCTGATTCTGTCTGACCTGTGCCTACCCCCATGTTGTCTTGGCCCAGGTGTGGGAGACCTGCCAAGTGGTGGCATTGATTCTGCCTCCAGGGTGCCTCTTGTTCCCTTGGGCTGGCCCACCCCTGCTCCAACAGGCTCTTGCCTCCCCGCTGTGTTCCCCACTGGCACTCAGACTTCCATGATTTGTCTGCAGTGTGTGGTGCCAAGAGCTCCTGATTTCTAAGCTGGGTGAGGACTGGATCTTCCTTATTCTGCTGGGGCAGCTCTTGTGTTCTGGGCCAGTGCCAGCTGGGGGAATGAGCTGCCCAATGTGTGGGGGGCAGGGTACAGTGTCAGCAGAAGAGCAAGTCCTGTCGGCGGGGTCAGGGGGCTTGGAATGATATCAGCCAGAGGATTAGGCCCTGGTGGGCATGACAGGGTTTGGTGTCAGCCAGGGAAGAGAGTCCTGTGGGTGTGTGGGGCTGGGTATGGTATCAGCAGAGTGGGCCCCAGGGGGGTGACTGGGTATGGTGTCAGCTGTGGGAATGGACCCTGGGGTGGTGTGGGGATAGCTGGGTATGGTGTCAGCCAGGGGAACGGACCCTGGGGGGTGTGGGGTTGCTGGGTGTGGTCGTCAGCCAGGGGAACGGACCCTGGGGGTGTGTGGGGTCGCTGGGTGTGGTCGTCAGCCAGGGGAACGGACCCTAGGGGATGTGGCTGGATATGGTGATACCTGGGGGTGTTGGCTGGCCACACTGTCAGATAGGGAGGAGGGCCGTTGGGTGAGTATGGGGGTGGTTAAGTTCAGCGAGGCAAGTGGGCCATGTGGGGTGGCCAGATAGGGTGTTGGCTAAAGGCACTGGAGATTCTCTCTCCCTGTGCCCAGGGTAGGTCCTTGGGTGTGTAAGGGGGTTGCGCTGGACAACAGTTCCCTGTGGTGGAAATGTTTGGGGCCTTGTCTTTTGGGGGCTCTCCTCCTCCTTCGCTTAGTCAGGATACACTCAGTCCTGTCTGGGGTGGGATGGGGGGTGAGCTCAGGTGTTATGAGAAAGTCAGACAGTGATCCTCATCCCAGAGAGTCTTATTAACATTTCTCTATACTGCCCCCCTCCCATCTTTCTGCAGCCCAGAAGTGGACGTATGGGGGCCTGGACACCAGCGTCTAGCCTAGTTCCCTTCGTAGTTTGTGTGCTCTCCCGTAGAGATTTTCTTCTCCATGAATGCATACAATGACAGCAATGCAGCCTGGAGTTAGTTCAGGGTAAGAAGACTTAACAAAAAGAAATTGGATGATGACATACTGCAGCATCTTCACCCAACTGCAAACCCCGTTCTGCTACTGTGATGCTCCCTTCCCCTTCCAAAAGAGTCCAGCATCTTAAACATAAGAATGTCCATGCTGGGTAGGACCAAGGGCTTGTCTACACTACGAAATTAGGTCGAATTTATTAAAGTCGACCAGTAGCCTCCGATTTTACAAAATCGATGGTGTGTCCCCCCACTATGCACATTCCATCGGTGGAGCGCATCCCCACTGCCGTGGGTTGCATCAACTCACAGAGTGATGTACTGTGGGCAGCTATCCCACAGTTCCTGCTGCCAATTGGAATTCTGGGTTAGGCTCCCAGTGCCTGATGGGACAAAAACATTTCCATGAGTGTTCTGGGTACATATCATCAGCCTCCTGTGATGCACTTGGCTCCTCCCGTCCTCCCTCCCTGAAAGCAACGGCAGAAAATCATTTTCACTCCTAAGCCTGGGTTACTCGTGTGGACACCATAGCACAGTAAGCATGGATCCCGCTCAGCTGTACTCTGTTGTTGTGAGCGTCACAAATACCTCACGCATTGCCCTGCGGTATTTGCAGAGCCCAGCCAGGAGCAGCCATGCAGAAAGAATGTGATGCCGCACAAATAGCAGTGCTGGAAGCCGTGGAATGGAGCAATTCACACCTACTGGCAGCAGCAGCTGGGCTTGTTAACACAGTGGAGTGCCACTTCTGGGCCAGGTAAACAAGCACAGACTGGTGGGACCGCATCATGGGATGAGTCCCAGTGGCTGCATAACTTTCGAATGCATAAGACCATTTCATGGAAATTTGCAATTTGCTTTCCTCAGCCCTGATGCATAGAAATACCAAAATAAGACCTGCTCTACCAGTTGAGAAGAGTGTGACATAGCTCGCAATGCCAGCTTGCTACCAGTCAGTTGGGAATCAGTTTTGAGTCAGTAAATCTACTGGGGGGCTGCTGTGATCCAAGTAGCCAAGGTAATCCATTCACTTCTGCCAAGAAGGGTAGTGACCCTGGGAGACGTGCAGGACACAGTGGATGGCTTTGCCACGATGGGATTCCCTAACTGGTAGGGTGATAGATGGAAGGCGCATTCCTATCTTGGCACCGGACCACCTTGCCAAAGAGTACGTAAACCTCAAGGCCTACTTCTCAATGGTGTTGCAAGCGCTAGTGGTTCACAGGTGTCGTTTCACTGACATCAACGTGAGATGGTCGGGAAAGGTACATGACGCGCACACCTTTACGAACTCTGGACTCTTCAGAAATCTGCAAGAAAGAGCTTTCTTCCCGACCAGAAAATTACCATTGGTGATGTTGAAATGCCAATAGTTATTCTTGGAGACCCAGCCTACCCCTTGTTCCTGTGGCTCATGAAGCTGTACACAGGCAGCCTGGACGGCAGTAAGGAGCAGTTCAGCCACAGGCTGAGCAAGTGCAGAATGGTGGTGGTATGCCCCTTTTGGACATCTAAAGGGGGCGTTGGCACAGCTTACTCACTAGGTTAGACCTCAGCGAAAGCAATATTCCTGTTGCTGCTGCTGCTTGCTGTGTTCTACATAATATCTGTGAAAGTAAGGGGGGGAAGTTGAGGCTGATCGCCTGGCTGACAATTATGAGCACCCAGACACCAGGGCAATAAGACGAGCACATCAAGGCATACTGCATCTCCGAGAGGCTTTGAAAACCAGTTTCCTTAATGATCCAACATTGATGTGATAGTTCTGTGTGTTGTTCCTTACCAGCTTGCCCCCTTCTTCGCATGTACTGCCCTGTAAACTAACCCCCCACCAACCACTGTGTGCACAGTGAATAAAGAGCCTCTTGTCCTCATTTCATGCATTTTTATTATGCTAACAAACACTGAACAGAGACCACAATGAATAGAAACGATAACCAGATAAGGGCCTGATAACACAGGGAGGGAGGGGCAAGAACACAGCTTATTACAATTGCACTGTCTAGCAATCAAAGCTGTGGAAACGAGAGCTTTCTGCTCCATGAACCATCCCCTGGAGTTGAGTTCAAGGGCTAACGGAGCTCTTGTCTTGTCTCCTCCCATCCCCCACCCCCCCGCGGCATTCTAGGACATCTGGGAGAGGAGGATATGGAACTTGGTGAGGAAGGAAGCTGGTTCATCATTGGGTGCAGTGGGACTCTAAGGTCTAGCTGCCTTTCCTGCACCTCAACCTGTTTGCTCCCCAATAAGTTGCAATATCTCCTCTTGCGTGTTACGCTCTTCTTCCCTGCCCTCTTGGTTGATGCACATGCTCTCTGAGAGTGTGAGCCTCCATGCATGCAGCTGGGCCCTGTCAGCCTCAGAGGAACGCATCAAATCACAGAACATGTCTTCCCTTGTCCGCTTTTTTCACTTTCTAATCTGGGACAGCCTTTGTGCTGGAGTGGAGGAAGCACCCAGAGAAAATGTTGCTGCTGCAAGGAAAACATACATTGTTGAAAACAAAAGGTTAACTGTTGCAATGAATGAAAGAATTGACTGCAGTAAATACATTCCCTGAGGTACTCAGCCAGCCAGTAAGGTACAACACATGGCAGAGCGCTGGGCAGCAGATTTCGGTTTGCAGGCAGGCATGGCAAGTGCACACGAAAGAATAGACGGTGTGAGTGCACACCAGGGGACACTTTTTAATGTGGAAACTCTTGGTACATAAACAGACTTTTCTGGTGAGCACCCTTTGCGTGGCTGCACTGACTGCCACTGTGTCCCTATTGTTTACCTCAAATTAAACATTAACCACAATTGCATTTAACCCCTGTAGTGTTGTTACAAGTGTGCACTCACCAGAGGTGCCTTCTCCACCATCACAGTCCCGCACCAGTGAGTCTTGGGTGGGGATTGGCTCCAGAGTTAGGAAAAGGTCCTGGCTGTTGGGGAGAATGGATCCGCCATTTGCCTGCTGCGCTTTCTCCTCCTCCTTCCTCATTAACAGTGTCCTCCTTGTTGTTGCCTGTGGCTGCCTGGATCCCTTGGGAGGTAGCCACGGAGAGTGTTGAGATACTGGTGGGGTCCCCGCCTAGAATCGCATGCAGCTGCTCATAGAAATGGCATGTCTGTGGCTCAGCACCAGAGAGACTAGTCACCTCCCTTGTCTTCTGGTACGCTTGCCTGAGCGCCTTTATTTTCACATGGCACTGCTGGGTGTCCCTGCTGTAGTCTTTTCCCTCCATGCCCTGTGCCATTTTGGCATAGATGTCAGCATTTCTTCTGCTGGTTCAGAGCTCTGCCCGCACAGACTCTTTTCTCCACGCAGCAATCAGAGCCAGTGTCTCCCATTCGCTCCATGCTGGCGCATGTTTGCAGCCCTGGGCAGCCATGGTCAGCCGTGCTGGTGAGCTCTCCATGCTGATCAAACAGGAAATGAAATTCAAAAGTTCCCAGGGCTTTTCCTGTGTACCTGGCTGAATTGCACTGGAGTTGAAAGGGCTGGCCAGAGCGGACACATTGGAGCACTTTGGGACACCACCTGGAGGCCAAACAAGTCAAACTACACTGTGCTGTGTCTACACGACCCCTGATTCAACCCGGGAAGGTTGAATCTAGTGCTACTCCTCTTGTTGAGGTGGAGTACAGGCGTTGATTTGAAAAGCCCTTTAGGTTGGCAGGAAGGGCTCTGTAGGGTAGACAAGCACATTATAAATTCGACTTAATGCGGGGAATGTTGACCTAACGACGTAGTGTTGACCAGCCCCAAAGGTGCATCTAGCCCAGTATCCTATCTTCTGATAGTGGCCAATGCCAGGTGCCCAGAGGGAATGAGCAGAACAGGGAATCATCAAGTGATCCATCCCGTCATCCACTCCCAGTTCCCAGGTGTTTTTGTGAGATGTTCACTGGTAGGCATAGGCGTCTAGATCAATGAACATACACATAGTAATAAATATTTTAAGGTCAGTGAAAATACTGACAACTAACTGTTTGGTGCTCCATGCCCAGAGGCCTCTGTGAGTAATAAATCTAAATGAAACTGCAAAATTAATGGTTAGGGTAGGCACCCAGAAAATCTGATAAATGAGAATGGGGAATACCCCTTGTCTGGTATTGCACAAAGAGTCCACAAGACTGCTGCTGCTGTTTAATGTCACAAGACAGAGAATTTCAGCCTCATGTACCCACAGTGGAAAAGGCCCTGCCTCCTATCCTGTGTCTGACTCATGATAACTAACACTGCAGTCTCTCCCACTTCTGTCTGCCTTCAGGACACAATGCAAAGATGTTGCAGCAACTCTGAGTGCCCCCAATGATCTTGGTCTGAGGAAGGAGATTGCAGACAGCTGTCCCTGTTTAACTTACTGCTGGACAATTGTTGCAAGAGGTCTGACCTCGAGATCTTGGACTGGGAACCTGTCATATGATGTGGCAGAGAGCTAGAAATCGAACACCAGGAATGTTGTTGAGCAACTTCATCTCTCTGTATCCTGGTTTCTCTTTGTGTAAAACGAGGATAACATTTACCGACCTACCAGGACTGGATGGGAGTTAATATTTGCAAAGCACTTTGAAGATGAAATGCATTATAGAAATACTAAGTATTTATTGTTCATTTTACACTTAGTGCTCTTTGCAAGAATTGCTTTGTAGAATTGTTCTGACTATTTGTTTATAAGGCCACGTCTGTGCTGGAGAAATTACCCATGTTAGCCGCTCTATGCCAATGTGAGAGAGCTCTCCCGTCAACATAATTAAACCATGCTCAACGAGCAGAGGTAGTGATGTCAGTGGGAGAGCATCTCCTGCTGACGCAGTACTGTCCATGTCAGTGCTTCTGACGGTGTAACGTATGTCACCTGGGGGTGTTTTTTTCACACCCTGAGCCACATAAGTTATACTGACAAAGATGCTAGTGCAGACATAGCCTATGTAAGAGAGGGTTTTAAAGTCCTGTATGAAAAAGTGGCACATGTGTCATGTTTTCCGAATGACTGTATAATCAGATGAATTTACGGTCACCCTAGAAGTACTGATTGTGAGGTGATGTCTAATAATAAACACCTTTCAGCTCATCTTTTTTACATGAAAGTGCTGTGCAAACATTATCGTAATCATCCCAACACCTCTGGGAGATGTTAGCATTCTTACAGGAGATAGTTCAGCAATAATCTTATTTGGCCAGTCACCAATAAGCATGTGAAAAGAGAAAGTTATTAAGCAAAAAGTTGAGAGGATTTAGATGTCCAGAGAGAGAGTGTCACTTAAAATCAAGTGACGTGACTTCTAGGATTAAACTTCTTATCATTCAAAAGCATAGCTGCTCTTTATTTTCTCTCCCTCCTGAAGGTTGACTGTCGGTATGCCCATGCCGAGGGAAAGTATTTCTAACATTGCTGTAAGAAGAACAGTGTCCTTAGCACAAATTTACCACTATGTCAATGGAATTGTGGGCCTCAGCTTCTTAGGATGAGGCCCTAAGCTTCAACCTTGAAGCTCAGCTGGGGGTAACGTAGAGTAGCTGCCAGCATTTTATACCACTGCATCTTCTGGACCAGCTCTGAGCAGTGCTATATGGCTCTGGTAAAAATGTCAGCAACTGGCTTTGTCCTCTTTGTGCAAGCACTCCCAATACTGATGGCATTGATGGAGCAATGTGGTGGTAGTGCAGCAGGGAATGATTTTAAGAAAGTTGCCAATGCAGTCACAGCCCTAGGTTCAAGGGCTAGAAGCCTTTGGGGAAAGGTGCAATGTGTGTGATCTCCTACCTCATCCCTAGCTGACACACTGGAGGCCATGTCCCATGACAAGTTCCAACACGTTCTTACAGTGTCTCTTGCTTATAAAGGTTTACGCACTATAAAAAGGCACAAGGAATATTTGTAGCTATCGGTGAGTTTGATTGTTAAATGTTTCTTTTAAATATACTAAAGTCATTATCAGAGGGGTAGCCGTGTTAGTCTGGATCTGTAAAAGCAGCAGAGAATCCTGTGGCACCTTATAGACTAACAGACGTTTTTGAGCGTGACTTTCGTGGGTGAATACCACTTCGTCAGACCACAGTAGTGGAATTTCCAGGGCAGGTATATATATGCTAGCAAGCAAGCTAAGAGATACGAGCGTTAGTTCTATTCAGGGAGATGAGGCCCTGTTCTAGCAGTAGAGGTGTGAAAATCAAAGAGAGAAAACTGGTTCTGTAGTTGGCAACATTCACAGTCTTTGTTAGTCCAGAGCTGATGCGTTGCTCAAATTTGCAATAACTGAAGCTCAGCAGTTTCTCTTTGAAGTCTGGTCTGAAGTTTTTTTGCTGCAGGATGGCCACCTTAAGGTCTGCTATAGTGTGGCCAGGAGTTGAAGTGACTCTCCTACAGGTTTTGTACATGCCATTCCTGATATCTGATTGTGTGTCCATTATCCTTTTCCGTAGTGTCTGTCCAGTTTGGCCGATGTACATAGCAGAGGGGCATTGCTGCATATGATGGGTAGGTATATACATTGGTGTGACGTGCAGGTGTATGAACCCGGTGATGGTATGGCTGATTCTGGTTAGGTCCTGATGGTTGTCGCCGGTGTAGATATGTGGGCAGAATTGGCATCGAGGTTTGTTGCATGGATGGTTCCTGAGCTAGAGTTACTATGGTACGGTGTGCATTGCTGGTGGAATACGTTCAGGTGGCAGATTGTGTGTGGCAAGGATTGGCCTGCCACCAAGACCTGTGAAAGTGTGAGATCATTGTCCAGGATGGTTGTAGATCTCTGATGATGCATTGGAGGGTTTTAGCTGGGGGCTGTATGTGATGGCCAGTGAGTCTGTTGGTTTCTTTCTTGGGTTTGTCTTGCAGTAGGAGGCTCGTGGTCAACGTGGCTCTGTTGATCTGTTCTCTTATTTCCTCGATGCGGGTATTGAGTTTTGAGGAATGCTTGGTGGAGATTTTGTAGGTGTTGGTCTCTATCTGAGGGGTTAGAGCAGATGCGGTTGTACCGCAGTGCTTGGCTGTAGACAATGGATCGTGTGATGTGCCCAGGATCGAAGCTGGAGGCATGAAGGTAGGCATAGCGGTTGGTAGGTTTTCGAGCATTATGTGCTCTTTAAAAAGGGAACTTCAGCTCCTAGAAATTTGGGAAAAGACTTACAAGGTCATGGAATTCATCCGCATGATTGTTCCCTACAATGTGCTCTCCAGGGCTTTCTCCAGTCATGTCTTAAATGATAGGGCCTCCATCTGCTCCCTAAAGAGAGGATTCCACAGGCTAAAAGATTTCACTGCTGGGAAATTTTTCCTAATATGGAACCTATAGTTTCCTTCGACTTCTTCCTGAGAGTCCTCCTTCGATTCCTGTGTATCACTCCACATAATTCCTCTCCTTCTTTGTTGTTTATACCCCTGCAAATACTTGTAAACGGTTATCATACCCCTCTTGGACATTGGGCCAAGCTATACATATTTAATTAGTTTACTCTTTCCTCAACAATAAGTACCTCCAATTGTAATTACTATCACTCGTCTCTAAATTCACTTTCTAAAAGAAAAGTATTTTTCCTCGGATTACAGCTGGCACTGAAGGAAAAAGGCGTGAGCTGACTATTAGAAGCACAGTTGCTCAGTTTATTTCTTCATAACGGAGGCACAGCTGCAGATCAAAATAACTGGGAATAGAGGTGTATCCTGTATAAAGAGCAGCAACAGTCCAACAGCGTGACTGACCTCTATGCCCTGTGTGTAGCCTCTATCCGGTAGCAGTCTGCAAAACTACTTGAGTCAACTTCGTAGCTTTTGAAGAAAGTTTAGGATCCCAAATTTTTAGCACTGCATATTTATACACGTTAAAATGATAAACATAGCTACATTTTATAGCAAAAGGTTTGAAAATCACTTCTTCCTTTATTTACCTGCCAAGTCCCAAGTCCAGGATTCAGTGTCTTCCATGCAAGAGTTGACAGGATCACAAATGCCTGGAGCATTAGAGGAAACTGCTCTCTTCTCTGTTTTAGGTATTAGATGTCATCAGCTGAGGCAGAGGAAACATGGAATCCTGAACTTGGGGCTTGGCAGGTATGTAAAGGAGGAAGTGATTTTCAGATATTTAAAAAAAAATCCCAAATCCTACATTATTTCTATATCTGATCTCTCAGATGCCTCATGTTGTGGCGTTCCTGCCCTTCAGTTTTACAGATTTAAACATTGATTGGATGTGCTTTTTGCAAAAACACCAGACTGAAGCTAAACAAAATAAATAGGACTTGCTTCTTACCCTTAAGGTGGCTAGATTCAGGCAGTGTCTGGTGCCTGAAAGAAGCAAAAGAGAAAGAAAGTGCCTCTTTGAGCAAAGAGCTGCAACTGGGCCTATGTTGTTTCCAGTTAATTTCCAGCAGCAGATGTTTCTCAGCTTATCATAACAGGGGTGGTAGGGCACAGGATAACAGGTGAGATTTCCAGATACCTGGCATCAAATTCTGGTGCCACTGAAGTCAAAGAGAATTTTTCCAGTGACTTTGGTGGGGTCAGGATTTGACCCTTGGATCTGAGATTCCTCAGGACTCGTGCTGCATATTATATAATATCTACTATTTTACATTAATGCTCACATTCACCCTCAGAGATGGGTTAGTTTAATTATTCCCATTGTACAGCTCTCTGCAAGCACAAACAAAGGAACTTGCCAAGATCTATTTGTTGTCAAAGGTAGGATTGGAAAGTGGGAGTCCTGCCTGACAGTTGCCTGCTCTAATTACTGGAGAATACAGCTAGCTGTGTGGTCTGAGCACAGCCTAGGGAATCAAACTCCAGAGTTCTAACCCAAACTCTGGTACTGACTTGCAGTGTGCGCGCTTGGGTAATAAGCCACTTGGGCTGAAAGTTTCAAGTGACCGCTACTTTTGTGTACATCAGTTTGAGTGACCAACTAGAGCAGTGGTCCCCAACGTGGTGCCCGTGGGTGCCATGGCACCCGTCGGGGCATCTGTGTGCCTGCGTACTGATGGGCAGACGAGCATCCGCTGAAATGCCGCCGAGAAGCAGCGTCATCCAGAGGCATCGTCACCGAAATGCCACTGATTTTCTGCGGTATTTCGGCAGATGCTCATCCGTCAGCCACCGTCCTCAGTGGCTTGTTGTCCGGTGCCCGCCAGACGAAAAAGATTGGGGACCACTGATCTAGAGACATATAGGGCCTGGCTTTCAGAAGAGCTGAGCACCTGCAGCTTCCTTTGAAGCCAACTGCAGTCATGCATGCTTGACACCACTAAACATCGAGCCCTAATGTGTAGAAGTTGGTTACCTATAAGTATGCATATTTTTGTAAATTTTGGCATCAGTCTCTCTGTATCTCAGATACTTGTATTTGAAGTGAGTAGAATAACAAACAGTCCTGGGTGGTAGGTGTGAATATTAATGAAATAATGTTTCAAACTCTGGTTGGTAAATTCATTCAGCCCCAGTAGGGGCAGAAGAGTTGCACAGACATAATTGAGGGTGCAAATTTGCCCTGGCTCATAAAGCTCTTTGAACAAAAAAGAGCTTATTATTGTAATGATTGACTGATATTTGTCCTTTAATTCCAAAAGATTGCTCTGTTGATAATTTCTGTTGTCTTAATAAAAATACTGGTATTCACCTTTAATAGAAGTTCTGCTTTTTAATAAATTTAGTTTCCTAATACTGAATGCATTATTTCTTGCCCAGATGTAATTTCCATTAAGTACAAAGGAATTCTACCCAGCAACTAAGACAGAAAATATCATCATATATTGCCTCTTTATAAATCCATGGTATGCCCACATCTTGAATACTGTGTGCAGATGTGGTTGCCCCATCTCAAAAAAGATCTATTGGAATTGGAAAAGGTTCAGAAAAGGGCAACAAAAATTATTAGGAGTCTAGAATGGCTGTCATACGAGGAGAGATTAATAAATCTGGGACTTTTCAGCTAGGAAGAGACGACTAAGGGGGGGATATGATAGAGGTCTGTAAAATCATGACTGATGTGGAGAAAATAAATAAGGAAGTGTTATTTATTCCTTCTCATAACACAAGAACTAGGGGTCACCCAATGAAATTAATAGGTAGCAGGTTTAAAACCAACAAAGTGTTTTTTCACACAACGCACAGTCAGGCTGTAGAACTCCTTGCTAGAGGATGTTGTGAAGGCCAAGACTAGATTTCAAAAAAGAACTAGATAAGTTCCTGGAGGACAGGTCCATCAATGGCTGTTAGCCAGGATGGACAAGGATGGTGCCCCAGCCTCTGTTTGCCTGTCTATTCATTCCCTCTGGGGCATCTGGCATTGGCCACTATCGGAAGACAGGATACTGGACTAAATCGACCTTTGATCTGACCCAGTATGGCCGTTCTTATGTTAACTAACCCTAAAACGTATGCACAAGTAATGAACCTGAGTGCAATTTAAGTAGCTCAGTAAATAACAAGTTACTATAGGTCAAACCAAAATAGCAAATTAGTCAAGGGTGAAAATGTGACCCAAAACAAGCAATCAGATTTCATTCCCATTGTGGTACTGTAGCTAAAATGATGGCCTTGAGGAGCTTAGCTGATGTCAGTGTTGGTCTGGCTTTAGGGTGTGGGTGTGTGGGCATAGAGGAGTCAAACCAAACTAAGCATCCACTACAGGACCAACAGCTTGATGTTTCTTAGGTCTTCAGTCTGAATGTCTCTATGCTTGTCAGGAACAGCAAGGCTGGTGACTCCAGCTGATCTGCACTGGCTGTTACCAGATTAATCAGACTAAGTTGGTGACTGTTAGATGCACCAGAAATTGGGAGTTGCTCAATTGACGGTTAAATTGACAACTTGTCGAGGCCTTAAAGAAGAGTAATATAATTAATGCAAATCGACATGGGTTTATGGAAAATAGATCATGCCAGATTAATTTGATATTGTTGTTTGATAAGATGATGAGTTTGGTTGATAAAGGTAATAGTGTTAACATAATATACTTAGACTTCTGAAAGTATATTGGTTTGATTTCTGGAAGTATGTTGGTTTGACTTATTACCACATAACATTTAGATTAAAAACTAGAATTTATGAAAATTAGCGGAGAACTTGAGATTAACTTGAGAACTGTCGTTGTCAGATGCCACCAGCGTGCTCTGCTCTGTTCAATGTTGATAACGGTCAGCTGCGTACGTGTGTTCCCTCTGTGTGATGCCCTGGCTCTGCAGATTGCTGACACAGCAGATCTTGAGTGAGCCCCCAATGACCACAGACTCCGATAAGGTATGAAGGCACCCGGCCAGGTTTATTGTCAAACGAAACACCCTAATAGTTTCCAGCAGACTCTACAGGACATACTACAAATATGCGCCCCCTGGCAATGGACTGGCACAGTCAGTGGCGGAACTCTCCAGTGCCTCCTAGGCCAGACAAAGACACCGCCCCAGGGTGCATTCTTATACACAGGTACAAACAAGTTACACATCACTCCTGACGTATTGAAGTGCAACCCCTCTACGTAGCAAGGTGCCGTCTCTCTCCTTGTACGTAGAATCATAGACTTTAAGGTCAGAAGAGACCATTATGATTATCTAGTCTGACCTCTTGCACAATGCAGGCCACAGAATCTCACCCACCCACTCCTGTTTCAAACCTGTATCTGACTCATTAAAGTCCTCAAATCATGGTTGTTGGTTCAAACCAAACAACTCTATGCATCATAAAAGCAGCACAGAGTCCTGTGGCACCTATAGACTAACAGACGTATTGGAGCATGAGCTTTCGTGGGTGAATACCCACTTCATCGGCTCTGGCCAAAAAAGTTAATGTGATCCTGGGATGCATAAACAGGGGAATCTTGAGTAGGAGTAAAGAGATTATTTCACCTCTATATTTAGCACTGGTGTGACTGCTGCTGAAATAGTGTGTCCAGTTCTGGTGGCCACAGGTCCAGAAGGATGTTGATAAATTGGAGAGGGGTCAGAGAAGAGCTATGAGCCTCATTAAAGATTTAGAAGATCTTCCTTCCAGTGATAGACTCAAGGCACTCTGTCTGTTTACATTATGAAAGAGATAGTAAAGGGGTGACTTGATCCCAGTTAAAAAGTATGTACATGGGGAACAAATATTTGATGATTGGCTCTTCAGTCTAGCAGAGGAAGGTCTAACACTAGCCAATGGCTGGAAGTTGAATTTTTGACAGTGAGGGTGATTAACCATTGGAACAATTTACCAAAGGTTGTGGTGAATTCCTCATCACTGACCATTTCTAAATCAAGATCGGATGCTTTTCTAAAAGATCTGCTCTAAAAATTATTCGGGGTAACTTCTCTGGCCTGTGTTATATAAGACATCAGACTAGATGCTCACAATGCTCCCTTCTGGCCTTGGAGTCTATAAATACAGAGCTGTACCTACAGGTAGTTGGTCAGACTAAGCTGGAGTAATGTACAGGTGTGTCGCATCTTACGCTGGGGTTACGTTCCGCAGTCAGCATGTAAAGTGAAAATCGTGTCTAGTCAAAATTACATTGAGTGTAATGGCAGGTGGAATCGCCCTCGCTACAGGTACAGTATCGACATTATTTTTTTCTTGTTTTGTTTTTGTCGACCGTGTAAAGCTGAAATAGTGCGTGTTAAATGCACATAAGATGCGACAGACTGTACACTGAGACCTTTCATCACTGTAGACTAACTCATTTGTAAAGATGAAGGGGCCCATAATCTACATGGTAGTGCTCTGTGATCCATACACTTTGGCCACCTCAATCTAGAGGACTCCTGCCAGTGTGCCTCACATAGTTACCAGGCAGAGCTGGAATTGCTGTATCGAAACTCTGAAATCTGGAAACTTCATTTGACCATCTTGAGCACTGATCAAAATTGGATGTTTCTTCCTAAAGATCTGCTCTATTTCAACTTACGATTTTGTACTAAATAGTAGAGTATGTAAGCCAGAGCGTATAGGAGTCATTAATTCCAGAGCTAATCTGTAGCTAAAACACTGAAGAAATTTATTACAGTTTAATGTCTTTCTAGTTATTTTTAAGCAGAGCAAACAAACAAAGCTAAAAGTAAAATGTGCTTTTCTATGTTGCTGTAGTAATATGTGGTGAGTTTCTCTCATGCCACCTCTACAGGGCATTGGCACTGTGATTGCCACATTTTCTGATCTAAAGATGCCATAATTCTATTGGCGAGAGGTTTTGCGGGTGATAGATTCACTCACTTCAGCGCTCCCAGTTTCAGACTGCTGACATTACAGTGCTCAATAGGAAGTAAGGTCTGTCTGATCAGGAGAAAAAATGCTGCTTGCACTTTCAGCCTGGATTATATTTTTACACCAGTTTCCTGGATATTAAATGTTGTTTTTATTTTCATCTGTTAGTGGCATGAGACCAATGGAGAGTGCAATAGGAAAGATAAGAGAGAACAAGGGAAGTTTTGCTTCAAGGCTAAACTTGACACTCATATCAGCTTGGCCATTGATATGATCACATGGGTCCCTGTTTTTTATTGCACTTTGTTTTAAACTTTGCCCTTGCCTTCAAGGCTTTGCACAACTTGAACTTGGTCTGCATCTCCACTCTTGTCTTTTTGTTATGTAGTTCTGCCAATGATACCAATTTCAAGACCCCATTTGTCTCATTTTTCCATTCTCACCTCTGTTCCTTTACCCCCAGCTCCAGTTGCACATGAAATGCTCTTTGTCATCCCAGTTTCCAGTGCTGCCACTCTCTGCCCCCTTGTCTCTCCTTAAGGATGCAGGCAAGAAGTGAACTATTAAAATTACAGAAAAACCTTGTCCCTATGGGCTTTCTTAGATTGCAAACCCTTTGGGGCAGCATCTGTCTACACTGTGCAGAGCACATTGCCCGTGTTTAACAAATGAGACAAGAATGGTTTCAAACTAAATAAATTGATGCTTCTCTGATAAAAAGGAGGATAGACTAGAGAAGGTGATCGCTCCCAAATACTAGTGTAGTCCTTCTGCCAGGTGGAGTCATACACAACAAGGGCTCGCTTTAATATGTAGGGGTTTTCTCAAAAATACAACACACAACCGGTTTGAGTCATTACCCAGTAACCTGGGAAAATTACACACCAGCTTCTGGGTGCCTCTAAGAGGCAATACTTCCCCTCTTGCAAGGACAGAGTCTAAGTGTAGAAAAGAAACTTTTAATAAAAAGGAGGAAAGTATCTTGGCATTAACTTGGGAAAACTTCACAAGCAGGATTCATAAACATCAAACCATAAGTAAAACACCCACCCCAGAGTACGTTGGGCAGTGTCTTTTGCCTCAGGTTCTTAAATCCAGCAACCAAGAGTTCCTTTAATATGCCTTTCCCTTCTTCCTCCAGTGCACCCTACTCCCAATTGCAGGCCTAGAGTTCATGTGCAAGTTCACCTCCCACCCTACCATAAGAGGAAAGCACCTTGTTCACTCCTCTGTCCAGGCACTCACTCTGGCATCAGCTGCTCTGCCAGCTGCTCACCGCTCCGCACCCTCTGAGATGTCTTGATGTCCCACCACTTAACACGGCTCTCGGTGATTTCAGCTGTTAGTAGGGAAGCCTCACGGCTAGTGCAGGCTGGACAGTTTCTTTCATCAGAGACATTGTCCCAAAGCAGCTCTAATGCTTAGACCTGGTTATTGGTGATTTCAGCTCTATTGGTCTGCAACGAAAGAGTCTCAGTTGAAACTTAATCAGCTTTGTATTACACAGTGGAGAGGGAAAGGTCAAATGCTGTCTAAGATCCTTATGGAGAGTCCACATGACCAGGTATAAGCATCTGTCCCCACCCTCTCTTATCTCGACTAGACTTTGGCACCCCTACCCTCTGCTTAGCAAGAGCAGTTCTACTGCCCTGATTCACACAACAGGGATAACAACCCTTTATTATCCCTGCACCCAATAACGAAGTGACTTGTAATCCAACACCCACCAAAAGTGATCATTTGGGCAAAGCAGCTCCATCATGCTCTGCACCTAGGTAGAGTGGGTGTGTCTGTGCAAACAAGGTTGGCTCCTGAAGTCCTCTTCCCTAGCTCATCACTAGATGTCAGGGAAGAGCTCATTCAGACCCTGCTTACACTAGGAATTGAAAACTTTTCATCCAAAGATTTTTGAGCCCTTTAATAATGTTAATTTAGCCTCCCAAATGCTTGATGAGGAAAGTATCTTAATTTTGCCAGGAATGAAAATAAGGCACTGCAGAAAAATTTAAATGACATACCCGGTGTCTCACAGCAACCAGAGACCAAGCTGGGGAGAGAAGCCAGGTGTCCTGGCTCTCAAACCTCTGTTGTGTTCACTGGATAGCTCATAGCTGCATCAAATATCAAACACATTCCTTGGGGAGGAAAACAGCTAGGTGACTATTTAAAAATGACATCTTTAACCACCATACTTTGAATTCCTTAGTTTTCTGTGGCAACCTTGGGAGATACTAAACTGTTCTTCTGCATCAATGCACACTAACCTGGACCATTTACCTTGCTAGCAACACGAGACAGAATGGCATACCTCTGTTCCCTAGTACTAGTTCCTTAGTCTTATCCTGTCTCTAGCTTGGGAAATACCACCAAAACTTGTCTTTTGTGGAAGGTGAGCCCAGTACATCTTTTCCTTTTCTATATATAATTTCCTTGTCCAGCAGTAACTTACATGCATGAACTTCCTCATGAATTTCTAAAAGTACCCATCAGACATACTGAATAGCCATAGAATTGTTGTGAAATCTTATAACACAAAATCCCAGTTGCTATGACACTGTCTATTCAGCATGAACCTCAGCAGACTGACATAGTTTATCTGATCAAATACTCTGAGTATGCCCAGTTATTTCACAAGATCACAATGGCTTTAGCTCTTTGATTTTAAATTTCTATGCAAAGTCAGTGTAACAAAAAGAGGAGACAGTTCTCTCCTCTCAGAGACTGCAGGTGCGTCCTGGAGCACCTCCGCTACTGAAAACATGTAAGCAACTGTAAGCAGACATGCTTGAGAGTAACCCATCTGAACAGGCACCCACACTGAAGGCAGCTGTTATTTGACTGGACTCCAAAGAATGCATTCTAGGGTGAGAAGTATCGCAGGGAATCTTTCAGGGCTGTCTTGTTTTTTTAACTAAAAGTGTCATCAATACGTGAGTGACCCCTTCAGTGTCTGGAGAGTCCCCAACGAGCTTGTATAGTTAGAGAGACATTTCTGGCCAAGAGTGACAAGCCAAGTTCAGTGGTGATTCTTTTATTCTTTCCATCCACATGGTGGTTCTTTTATTGTTGCCACCATAAGGGGTGGATGGTAACAAAGTGAGAAGCAATAAAGGGAGAATAATAAAGGGAGGAAACGTGCTCTTTAGACTGTAAACCAAAAACTAAAGAAATCACTAGCAAAGCGAAAACTAGATAGGGAAAACCCCTGCTGTGGTGGATGACTTCCTACAGCTTATCACTGAAACAGCAATGTGAGAAAGTCGCAATGAAGGGCACATTTATTTAGTCTGAATTCAACCCTATGCAGAGGGTTTGCAAAAGGCCCTTTTTCACTTACGTCCACATAAGCATTTTTGCATTTCAGCACAGGCACAATCTTATTTCACTGAGAGTTTGCCAAATGCTGTATGTCTTGCTTGAAATTTGGCCCCTTTAGCTAATTTTCAAGCAAAGTTCAAATTTGTGCATTGGTGTTCAATGCAAAGGTAAGCAACCAAAAAACAAGAGGAGATCGGGGGGACCTGAGTTTTATATGGCTTCAGGCTGCAGTGAAGAGGAAAAAAATCTATCTACGGTCAGATCCGTAGGCCACCACAGAAGCCACATGGCTACGTCTGATCAAGACAGTATGGCACTGTTTTCCTTTTAGATTTCAGAGAGAGAATGGGTGTTTTTTTTCTCTCACAAGATAATATTCATATTTGGTCCGTTAAGTACCTTTTTTCTAAGGGTCTCTTGGTGCTTTAAAAACAAATGAATTAAGTCTCACATCCTGCTATAGATTATGAGGCCAAAATGGACCATTTTGATCACAGTCTGACTTCCTGCATCGAGCCTGTAACTTGTCCACTCTCCCTCTTAAAATTCCAATTCTTGTAATTCAGATGTAGTCAAAATGCAGCCTGCAGCTGAGAAGGGACCTACAGTTGTAAAATATCCAGGTAACCACTGATCATTTTTACATCTGTCTATCATTTAAGAGACCTTTGAGGTTTATATTCTATAAACTGAGTCCTGTGTAATTTGAACTGGGCTGTGAATTGCAATAGCAAGCAATATTGGTGCAGCATGCAAAAACGGAGCTGCAAGGGGAGAACGCAGAACTCCAACAGGGCTCAGTGAAGTGACTGAAAACTGGGTTAGAGGGTGAACAGATGAGCTGTGTTCTCTCCCCCTCCTCTTGCTTAGAGGCTTTTGAGCTGAGCTCTGTGGAACTTTGCAGTGTAGTTTAATGTGACATCATTTTTGCTCATATACATGTAAAACAGGAAACACATTCAGATAACATCAACAGCCACTTCCTTATATGTACAAAAATAAAGAGCTCTGATAGCAGCAAAACTGACACTTTGATTTTAAAATGGATAGAAACCCAGCATTTGTAGACCCACATGGGCATTACCCTGAGCCAATCAGGAGCATAGGGGAAAAAATTTAAAAACAAACCTTGTACATTGCAATTAGAATCCATGCATCTTAGCTGAGGGTGGGCGGAAGCCTGGAACATTGATTGCAAATCTTCACAACGAGAAACAATGTTGAGAGAGCAGCCTTACGAAATTCCTCTCCAAGGTAAGATGAAGTTACTTGATTAGGCAGCTGCTAACAAACTGTCCTTTGTAAGGAGCTAGGTGGTTGGTTTTTGGAGGGCTTGCTTGTAGTTTCTGCTATTGTAGTAAGAGGTAAGACCAGCTCGATGCCTTTCTCTTTGGCTGTGAAATGGAACAGCTGCCAAACTTTTTCCTTTTTGGAGTTAACAATAAAAATACAGCTTTTCTGGACACAACCCAGTGTTTGTAAAAGGGTGTTGCCAAGTCACTTCGGATTATTTCACGTTATCCTGGAAGCTTGAAATTGAAATATTTCAGTGCCAAATGCCTTATCCACCATTTCACATACGTCTTTGTTGTTGTAGGGTTACTTGTGAACAGTGCGTTATGAGTGCTCAGTGTTACTAGGCTGTGTGCGCATCCTGCTTTGTCATTCCAGGGTCATTTGTGAGCACTGGATTACTGGCATAGGCTTGTTGACTTAATTTTTTTTTTTTTTTAAACAGGCTGAATTGAACTTGGCTGAAAAAAAAACCACACAGAACCAAGTTCTGTTTCCATATAGGTCAGTGGCAAAACTTCAGTTAATAGGATCAGAATCAAGCCCATAAAGTATTAAAAAAAATGATTTTTGCAAACTGAGTTAAGGAAATAAAGACTAATTGACTCCAGTGTGAGACTACCCAAATTTCACAATGTCTCTTAACAGCTGATGCAATGGGAGGTGGTTTTATTTTGTAGTTTGTCTGAGATTTCTGGTGTCCTTAGCTGACCCTGCCTAATCAGCAGTGTGCAGATAGGGAAAGTCCTTATCATTTTGTCTACACTGGCACTTCTTTAAGAATTTCCTTGTATCGATCAGATGGTCTTCTAGCTTTCTGTAGCAAACTGAAGAGTAAGTTCAGCTGATTGAATATTAGTAAAGAACTTGGGGCCAGAAAGAAGGAGGGGAAATTACATTCCTTAAGCACATATTGTGTGGCAAGAAGAATTGTATACTGGAGGTCACATACAACCACCGGTAAAACATCACTGGCTTGTCTAAAAAAGTATACTTTTCTAACACAAAAAATATTCCATGCTAGATAAAGATGAATAGGTGGTTACATAGGGACAGAGGAGAATCACAACCAGTAATATATTGGCATATTTCCCAAAGCTGAGGGAAATTATGATTGAAATTGATGAGGAGGAAAAATATAAACAGTAATTGAATGTTGTTTAAAAAGAGTTCAAGGAGAACAAGTAGGAGTTTTTCATGTATGTTAGGAACAAAAGTCTAATTGGCATAGGCCCGTTAGTAGATGGGGATGGTAAAATTGTTCATGTAGAAAAGGCAGAGATGAGATGTTCAGTAAATACTTCTGTTCTGTATTTGAAAGACACAGGATATGATATTCCTGTCACATGAGGATGATGAAATGCTGCTCAGTCCATTCACAGCTCAGAAGAATGTCAGCACTACTAGGGATAAGCCCAGATAACTTGCACCCAGGATTCAAAAACTGGTGGTTGAGGAGATCTCTGTCTCACTGATGTTAATTTTTAATAAATATTGAATCCTGGGAAGATTCCAGGAGACTGGAAGAGTAAGAGTGTTGTGCCAGTATTCGCAAACGGGGTGACCCATGTAATTACAGAATGGTTAACCTGACATCAATCCCATGCAAATTAATAGAAAAGCTGATATGGGATTCAATCAATAAAAAAAATGAAGGGTGGGGAATATAATTAATGTCAGTCAACATGGGTTTATGGAAAGTAGGTCCTGCCTAGGAAGCCTGATTTCATATTTTGATGAGATTATAAATTTAGTTAATAGAGATTACTGCAGATATAATATAAGGCATCTGACTGACTATTTCTAATGGGGTTCCGTAGGGATCAGTACGGGATCCAGTGCTATTCAGCATTTTTATTAATGATTTGGGATAAATATAAGATCATAGTTAATAAAATTTGCAGATTACAGAAAGTTGTGGAGTAGTAATAGGACAGGGCAGTCATACAGAGTGATCTGGATCACCTGGTAAGCTGGGCCCATTCAAACAAAATGCCTTAAATACAGCCAAATTCAAAGTTGTGTACCTAGGAACGAAGCATGCAGGTAATGCGCACAGAATGGGGGACTGTATCCTGAAAAGCAATGATTCTGAAAAGGATTTCGGGGTCACAGTAGACAAGCAGCTGAACATAAGTTGCCAAGGTGATGCTGTGGCAAAAAGGGCTAATGCAATCTGTGGATGAGTAAGGAAGTAGTGGGTAGGAGTGAGAGGTTTTACCTCTGTATACAGCACTGGTGAGACCAGGACTGGAATAATACATCAGTTTCTGGTGTCCACATTTGAAAGAGGATGTTGAAAAATTGGAGAAGATGCAGAAAAGAACCACAAAAATAATTTGAGGGCTGGAAAAAGCGCCTTACAGTGAAAGACTTAAGTTGCTCAATTTGTTTAGTGTATCAAAAAGAACATCAAGAGGAGACTTCATTATGCTACCTTCACAGGGAGAAAATAACTGGCACTAGAGCTTTTTAATCTAGTGGAGAAAGGCATAAGAAGAACCAGTGGCTGGAAGTTAAAACCAGACAAATTCAGATTAGAAATAAGCCACAAATTTTTAACAATGAAAGCTGATTTAACTATTGGAAAAAACTACTAAGGGAAAGGATGGATTCTCTATCTCTTCGGCAGCTCTTGGTAGCTAGCTGGGGGGAAAATAGCTGTGGCTAAAACTTCACAGTTCATAGCAGCTTATCATGCTGCCATGGTGTAACAAGGCCCTTCGTTCACCTGTGCACAGATCAGCCAGAGACTTCCTTTAACTGCAATCACTAGTGCGTTTTTATTTACAGTGTCAGCTCCCACCCCCTTCTATTTACAGACTTGTAAACCAGCAACCTGGGGTCAGCTGGCTTCTCCAGCCAGCAGGGATGCATAGCCTGTGGCTCCACCCTTTCTTTGCTTCCCCGCCCACTTCTTTCCTAATAAGAGAGGCCTGTGGGTGCTTCTGTTCCACCAGTCAGGCGTGGCAAACCCAGCCAGCCCCAATTAATACTTCTTAACTGGAGCTGGGCTAACAGGGGCCTGGCTCAGGACCTCCTGGCCAGCACCCTGTTACACATGGCCTTTATGTTTCTCTCCCTCTGAGTTATGTGGCAGTGTGTGAATTCTTCTTGTATAGGACACTGACTGTATTTTCCCACATCTGTAACAATTTAAAGCAGAGGTTTCAAATCCTCCCCTGCCTTCCCCCCCCCCCAGCCCATAAAGACTACATGTCCCAGCATGCTATTTAGATCAATATGAAGCATACTGGGGCCTGTCATTTCTATGGACCACACTTTTGTATTAAAGATGAAAGATTGCTAGGCCAAGATTTTTACTTTTGAAAATTCAGCTTGATACTTAAGTGGCTAAATAAAGGTTTCGGAGCCTCACTTTTAAAAAATTGTGGCACAGAAGTCTGTTGCTTGCAAATTAAGTGCAATCCTCTGAGTCTGTCAAGATACCAATGGGGCATTACATTGGGCAAGATTTGGATTAGTGTTTAAAAAAAATAATTAAAAATTAGGTCAAGAGTGAGTCCGTAAGTTTTCCTCCTGATGACATCAGTGTGTCATAGTTTTAAAACAGATTTCCTCAGTTCTGTGCAGTTAAACACTGCTTTTAATATAGGTCCACAACATAAAAAGAACAGGGCATATACTCTTACCTGTATAAAACAAGGGGAAATTCAGATCTAAAGACTTGTAAATTATGGGCCCCAAATTCCTTGTCCAATGGCCCTTGAATCTCTGCATATAATGGTGTTGTTGCACTTGCAGCAAAATGTAATTTGTTCTCAGAAGAACAATGGGAGCCACTTCCCATTATTGTGTCTCCATGTAAAAGAGGCCCAACGGAGGGTGATTCCCTTCCCTCAAGGAAGAAGGTCTGCCACTGTCAAGGCTGGATCATGGTCAGAGCCAGTGTCCACAATCAGCAGTCGAGAGTCAGCTGGATCAGGGTACGAGAGGGTCAGAGGCAGGAGACAAACCAGAGATCAGAACCACATGTCAAAGGTCAGGAGCCAAGCCAGGTCAAGATGCCAGGGAGTCAAGCCAGGGGACCAGGAGGCAGAGAAACAGGGTACACAGAGGAGGGTGGATCCCAGTTGTTTGGACAGCTTCCTGTTCCTATTGCTGGCAGAAGTAGGACCAGGGGGCCATTTGGCTGCCGAGTGGAGGGTTGAAGCATGGCAGCTCCTGTGGAACCAGGTTTGAGGTGTGTGGGTCATGACATCACCCTTGCCCCTACGGGCACCCTTTGGGTTACATGGTTCCAGGTTTTTCGGGGTAGCTCCTATGGAAAGTCTGAACCAACGTGGGGGCGTGAATATTCTCCACTAGCTTCCAAGTGCATTCCTCTGGCCCATAGCCTTCCCAGTCAATCAGGTACCCCAGTTTACCTTGCTCAATCTTGGAATCGAGGACTTTGAAGATGATGTATTCCTCTTCACCTTGTACTTGCACTGGTGGGGGCAGTGATTGGACTCTGTGGGGATATGTATTCTCAGTGTAGGGTTTTATGAGTGAGACATAGAATATAGGGTAGACTCTAAGGGATTGAGAGAGCTGGAACTCAAAGGTGACTGGTTTGATTTGTTGCTGAATCCAACACAGGCAAGTGAAGGACTCAGTTTGTTTTGAAGAATTTGAGATGAACCTTCGGGAAAAATTTGCAAAAGAAAACGTTGGTGATTGTGCACTTTGTGGGAGGCTGCCCAGTCACGGACAACCTAGACCTTGCGTAGGTCCATACTGGTTCCTTCCAGGGACAGGATAAAACCCAGGAACTCAGTCGAGGTCTGATTGAAAGCACAGCTTTTGAATTTAGCATAGAGACAGTGTTGCTGTAGTCTCTCCAGTACTGTGAAGACGTGAGTGGTGTGTTGGTCCAGATTGTCTGAGAAGATCAGTATATCATTTAAGTATATCTCTACAAACTGGTCCAGTAGGTCTTGTAGCACATCGTTAATGAAATGCTGGAATGTCCCTGAGGCATTAGTGAATCCAAATGGTATTACAAAATATTCAGAGTGGTCATAGTGGGTTTGAAAGGCAGTCTTCCACTCATCCCTGTCTTGGATATGGACAAGATTGTAAACTTCGCGGACATCGTTTTGTGAATATGCCCACGGTCCCAGCAGCTCGGGGATTGGGGTAGTGGGTTGCTGTTCCAGGTTGTTACCTGGTTCAGGGCTTGGTAATTGATGCAGAGACAGAGGCTGCCATCTTTCTTTTTTACAAAAAGAACCGGGGCACCATGTGGTGAGGTTGACCTGTGGATGAACAAGTTCTCTTGGAAGTATTCTCACAATGCTGCCAGTTCAGGCTCTGACATTGCACAGATCCACCCAAAATGTATTTTCACCCCTGGCTGGAGTTCTGTGGAGCAGTCATAGTCCCGATGAGGGGGAGAAGGAGGCTTTCTGCATTCTTCTTTTTTAAATCACAGTACTTAGGTGGGGGGAGAGTTTCATAGTTCCCTCGGTAGGGGTTTTGATGCAGGCGACTAAACCTACTTGGACCTTTTGGGGCGTGGGTCCAAAACTGGTTTCTGGCCATGCTGTCAACAGAATTGTGACAGGAAAGTGACTTTCCATTCTCACCACTGAATGAGGGGGTATTAAAAAATTAGCTAGGAGATGCCAAGGATCAGGGGAATGTGGGGGATGGATCACACAAAATGGAATTCTCACTGTGTCCCTGAATAACAATCTCCAGGGAGACAGTCTCCTCCGCAACCAGACTTGAAGATAGTGGGAAGCCATCAATAGTTTCAGTCATGTCTGACTTGGCCTTGTGTCACAGGGAAGTGTGTAGGGCCTGAGTTATATCTGTATCCATAAAATCCGCTGCTTCCAAATCGATGGAGGGCATGTTAGAGAGCTATCTCCAGGATGCACAGCTGGATAGACACCTGCAAATGGGAAGCCCCTGAACGGTGCTCAAGCTGCGTCTCAGTGAGGACTAGGGTACAGGGACTCTCGAGAACTAGGCCAGTTCCCCCCATCATGTTTGAACTGGCTTGTTTCCCCATGCTCCTCAGTGTTCGTACTGGACAGGTCGAGGTGGCATAGCCAGTTCACCGCAGTAGAAGCAGAGGTTCTTCTTCTTCAGGGATGTGTCGCTGATGAGTCAGATTGGTTTGGGTGGGTTCGGTAGGTAATACAGAAGGTGAGGTCACACTGCGTGGGTAGAGGGAATGCAGGGGACCTCTTTTCTCCTCTCTTCGTTCTTGCAGCTGATGGTCTATGCAGATGACAAGGTCCACAAGCGCAGTTCAGCCCATTAGCATCTCTGGGTGGGCAACTCCATCTTTGACCTCTTCCTGCAAGCCCTACCCAGAACTGGTACAATTGCACTGCTTCATTCCACTCAGTATCTGCTGTGAGGTACCGGAAGCATGGCACATATGAGGCATCTGTGCCTGGCCCCAGTCAGATTCTCCTCAGGGCAATCTCGCCTTTTCAAGCTCAGTGAGACACACTGAGGATGGCTGATATAGACTGGAGAAAGGCATCCCAGCTCAACAGCACTGGACTGTGACCTTCCAGGAGGGGGAAGTCCAGTCTAACCCACCTCCTGTCTGCAGGCTGATTATCAAGGGCGCCTTGGACTGGTCAGAGGCATAGATTCTGGGGCGCATCAGGAACAGAAGCCAGCATTGGTTCACAAAGCCCTGGAACCACCGGTAGTTCCCATCAAACCTCACGGTTATTGCAGGAGGCGGTGCTTGTAGCATGGTGTTCTTGGCATTCAGCTGCCTCACGTGCTCTTGTAGCTGCTGGTTTTCCCCAGTCAGCTGCGCAACTTGGGCCTGCAGGGCTTGATTATCCACTAAGAGGTGGAGGACCCAGTTGGGCAAGTCATGTGCTTTCGGTGGAGGTGGCAGTGCAGCCAGATCCATCCTTCTCACATCAGGCTCAGTCCTGTAGAGTTATTGTGGTCCAGACAAGCTGTCAAGGCCAGGTCATGGGCAGGCAGATCTAGTTGTCAGAGCCAGAATCCCCAGTCAGGAGTCGAGAGTCAGCTGGGTCTGGATACCAGAAGGTCAGAAGCAGAAAAAAAGCTGGTGATCAAAAGTCAGAGGTTGGGAGCCAAGTCAGGTCAGAACCCCTATAAGTCAAGCAGGGGCTGGAGGAGAGAGAAGTCGCAGCAGCAAAGTCTAGGGAAGGGTGAATCCCAGTTGTTCAGACAGCTTCCTGTTCCTGTTGCTTGCTTAAGTAGGGCCAGCAGGCCAATCGGCTGCTCTGGGACTCTGCCAGTGGGATGTTGTGGTGGAGGCTCAAACTGGGTCTTGAGTCAGTGGCTGTCAGTAGGCTGTGAAGTGGAGGGTTGAAATGTGGCTGCTCCTGTAAACCCTGTGGATCTGGGTTCAACGCCCTTGGGTCATGACAGCCATCATCTGTCCACTTGGCTTCATGTCCACAGGCAGTATTTGTTAAAATGTCACACACGAAATGGATTACAAACAGGCAGACTGGATAAGTCTCAAAATGTCAGTGTAGTTGGAGGTGGTGTTTCTGATGTGATTCCTCAGAGATTAATTCTTGGCCCTATGCTATTGCAAATTGTTACGAGTGACCTGGAAGAAAACATAAAATCATCACTGATAAAGTCTGCAGATAACACAAGTTGGGGGGAGGAAATAATAAAGAGGACAGGTCACTGATACAGAGTGATTTGGATTGCTTGATTAACTGGGCACAAACAACAATGTACATTTTAATATAGCCAGATGTAAACTTATTCATCTAGGGATAAAACAAAAAGACTATGCTCACAAGATGGGGACTCTATCCTGGGAGGCAGTGACTGAAAAAGATTTGGGGATCGTAATGAATTATCAACTGAACATGAACAGTGTACCACTGTGACCAAAAGGGCTAATGTGATCCTGGGATGCAGTATTTCAGAGAATCGTAGAATATCAGGGTTGGAAGGGACCTCAGGAGGTATCTAGTCCAACCCCCTGCTCAAAGCAGGACCAATCTGGCATTGGTATGACTGCTGCTGGAATCCTGTCTCCAGTTCTGGTGAGCACAATTCAAGAAAGATGTTGATAAATTGGACAGGGTTCAAAGAAGAGCCATCAGAATTATTAAAAGATTAGAGAACATGTCTTATAATGAGAGACTCAAGGAGCTCAATTTATTTAGTTTAACAAAGAGATGGTTGAGAGGTAACTTGAGTAGTTTATAAGTACCTACATGAAGAACAAATGTTTGATAATGGGCTCTTCAGTCTAGCAGAGAAAGGTAAGAATATCCAGTGTCTGGAAGTAGATAAATTCAGACTAGAAATAAGGCACAGATTTTGAACAGTGGATAATTAACCATTGGAACAATTTACCAAGGGTTGTGGTGGATTCTCCATCACTGGCAATTTTTAAATCAAGATTGGATACTTTTAAAAAAAAAAAAAAATTAAAGAGATGCTGTAGTTCAAAAGGAATTATTTTGGGAAAGCTTTGTGACCTGTGTTATATAGGCAGTCCGATTAGATTATCACAGCGTTCCCTTCTGGCCTTGGAATCTATGAATCTATCACAGGACTGCATGGCCATCAGGCCCTGTTTAGAAAGGTGTTTTGTTTTTAAAGGAACTTGTGGCCATTGGATTGAAAACACTCAACAGGGACAGCAGGGAAGTGCATAAAGAGGTTTTTGTCAAATATGCTCAGGAGACCTAACTGGCTGTGTAGCAACTAAAGGATTTCTGGATATGCATAATATTAACAGGATGATTTAAACCATCTGTGGGGTCTGTTTAATGTCACATTAATCTGTTACAGATCCCTGAGTAGCTGATTAAAAGCTCATTTCCGGGAAGTGTGATTTGCAAATATTGATGTACCTGGTTTCTTTTCTCTCTTTTGTATTTTTCTTTAAACTATCTGGAACTAGCAAACTTTGACATTCTGGTAATTTCAAATGCCATGCGTACAAAGACAAGTAAATAAAAACTGCTCCATATCAAAACCCTTGTATATCAAAAAGCTTGGTACTTGGGACACCTCAAAACCTCATTTTTCTCTCCTTACAGGCAGCCAAGATCTATGACTGCTTATATCTCACACATTTGCATGGGAGGCAAGTACAGGCAACATACTGAGGAAGGTGGGGAATTCTAGAGTATCAGTAACAAAAACCTGAAGTGTCCCTCCTGATGTGTCTGTGTCCTAGTGTTTGGAATTGCTATCTTAGGTGACCCTAAAACTTTCTGCGAGCAAGGGATTCCAAGGCAATTTGTGATCCTCTCATAAACATCTCCTCCAAATGGAAGGAGACCATAAGGAATATGCCCCTAAACCAACTGACAGGAAGCCGCATAAGGGATCTCAGAGCTGTCAAACTCCAGCATAGTGAACATTTTTCAAAAAGAATCTTTTCCCCAGACCCCATTAAATCTCCAGGAAGACACCGTTGGTAATGTACCTAAAGAAACCATCATTTCAGAAGATACCAAAAGCCAGGTGGTGATGGGGCTCCCTACCCAGTCTCCCCAGAGGACTCTGCTAATTGCATGCATCTGGCTAGGAGCAGCACTTAGTACTTAGAGAAACTGTTTGCTGCTTTGTGCCCTGTGCCTTCCTGTTCTGGAATATCCACCTGCGCTGCTGACATGATAAACTGAGGAAACTCAAGCCAAAGAGCTGACATTTTAAACCAAAGAGGAATTGAAACCTCCAGTGTATGATTGCAGCTGTTTAGGCTAATCTGAGGAGCAGCAAGAATAGCTTTGTATCACCCTTTCTATAGTATCATTCTCGTAAGAACGACCATACTGGGTCAGACCAACAGTCCAGCTGGCCCAGTATACTGTCTTCTGACAGTGGCCAATGGCAGATGTTTTTGAGGGACAGGGCAATTATTGAGTGATCCATATCCTGCCGTCCAGTCCCAGCTTCTGGCAGTCGGAGGTGTAGGGACAACTGGAGCATGGGGTTTTGCATCCCTGAATATCTTGGCTAATAGCCATTGATGGATCTACCCTCCATGAACATATCTAATAATATGTCCAGTTGTGCTTTTGGCCTTAGCAATGAGTTCCACTGTACGCTTTGTGAAGAAGTATTTCTTGTTTTTTTTAAACCTGCTGCCTATTAATTTCATTGGGTGACCCCTGTTTGTTCTAACTTCCTGCCGCAGATTTTGCAGGGTTCCTTTGCACTGCAGACTTAAGGCATGCCCATTGCATGTGCTTTCTTACCAGAAGGACTGAGCAGTTGCTTGTATGTTGTTCTTTTTCACTAATACACTCTAATTCCATCTCTCATAATACAAAATTATTTTCCTGCCCAGCCTGGTGGTCATGTGCTGCACTGCTGTTTGAGCAAAGAGATGTGGGGGGAGGAGTTTATCTTTGTCTCTCAGAAATCACCTTTCCAGCTGATGCAAGACGAATATTGTTGGATTTTGAAGGGTATCCCATCCAGGTCTCATTTGGAAGGATGTTGTCAACTGCACTGGTCTCGAAGAAAAGGGGGTGTGGTGTTCAGGGCAGGTGGGATAAAAGGACCCCTTATTGCCCCAATATCATGTGGTCCTTGCAAAACTTGAATCCCACCATGGGATCCTCTTTGCCGCCAGATAAATTTGAATTCTACATACTCAATACCTGACTCTGAGCAGCATTCCATTTGAGAAGAGGTCGGGGCATGCAGTAACAAGCCATTGATGGCATCTCACCAGTGAACTCAGACTGACCTTGACTTATCAGACTCAGCTTCCTTCAGTCACTAGCACAGAAAGGCAATGACCGTGTGCTCAAACGAAAAAGATAAATAATTCCAAACAAAATCCATTATGGAGATGTGTGGGCCATATTAGTCGGTGAGGCTGGAGATCAACTAGACTGAACCATGTTTGTGGGCAGGGGAATGGGATGAGGTAGTATTCTGTTCAGTTCACACTTTCACAGTGCTGTCTACTCTCATGCAATAGAACTTGTTTGTGTGAAAGTCAAAGAGAAAAAGCTCTAATGGATAGAAAGCTTAGAACCTGTGTTTTTAGGGTTAGCATCTGTTTAACTCTTTGAGAGACACATACTTACCAACCTTCCTAGTGCAAGCTGGAGAGATTTCTGATTATGGTGTAGACCTCCCGTGTCTTGGACAATCAGGTGCATTTGTTTATTTGGTTACACTATGTTTATCTTAAGTGGAAAGCAAACTGTCACTATTTTATTATGCTTTAGTAGCACTGATATCTCCACACAAATGGTATGTGATGTCCTTAGAACATAAGAACAACATGTCTGATGGGTCATTACCATGTTATGACATGTACATGTTGAATTTACACTGAATTTAGATTAATTCCCTGTTTTGGCAACTATTTATAGAGGGCAGCTACAAAGTCAGCCCGCTCAATGAGTTTGGGTCCACATTTCAGGCACTGTGTCAATTAGCTGCTAAGACATAATGACACGAGTAATCTTCCCAGGTCCCAAGATAAGATGCAGCATTTTCCTATTGGGTGACTGAAGATAACTTGTGTCACCGCTGTACTAGGGCTACATATGGGCCCATTCTTTAGATGTTTACAATCCATTCTGTGAAATCAGTAGGGTAGCATTGTATTAGTAGTTGGAACAGGAGGGGGCTAGAACTCAGGTGGTCTTGTGTTCTAGCCTTGGTTCTGCTACTGACTTGCACTGTCACCTTGAGTAAGTCACGTAAGTCCAAATTTTCACATTTGTTTGCAGAGTTTGGGTGTCTCACCTTTTTGGGGATGATGTGAAGAGGTGCTGAACTCTCTCAACTCCATTTGAAGTCAGTGGAGCTGAGGGTTTTCAGCTTTTCTGAAAACCACCCCAAATGTGTCTCAGATGGTGGACCAAAAATCAGTCATTAGTTTTAGAAAACTTTAGCTTTAGTTTCTTAATGCCTCAGTTTACTCATCTTAAAATTGATTAATTTACGGACAAGCACTTCTCACAGGAATGTTCTGAGCTGGCCTGCGTTGTTTTAAAGCACATTTAGCACTCAAATGGGCCTATAATTGAGTGCCAAAGTATTATTAATAAGATATATATGCTTGATGACACTGTTTCTATTTGTCTTGGTACAGTTCTAGTTTTGATGAGGCTGTCCCACAGTTTGCAGGACATTCAAAGCGTCTCATAATATTTTTGAAACCAAGACATTATCATGACGTCATGTCATGAGACTATTGTGTTGTGATTATGCAATATCTACCTGTCATGCTGGCAATGTTGCACACTACTGATCTAATAACTTGCATGAAGGAGAAAATTTTTAAAAGTGCAGCCTAAAGCTTGTTGCTTTTAACCACCACATATGTTCTCAACTGTTGCTTGTTTTGTTCAATGTTGAAAGAATCGCTCAAGCATGACAGAAGTACTGGGTGCAGATATCAGCTGTGTGAGCAGTTAAACAATTATTGCAAACCTCGCCACCTGAAAGGCACTTGGGACAGTGGGAACTCAAGCAATTTCACCTAAAATCTGGAATCCTCATTGAATTTTAGTATTTTACTAAATAAAAGTAAACAGCTTCAATGGTTACTTCATGGAGCAGAAAGTTGTGTGCTTTTTTCCATCTCATTTTGGCTCCTGCCAGACCTGCCCAAGTCCCTTCGACCTCTCTACTGAGCAGTGTTGATGAAAGGCTAGAAAATTGCCCCTGCAACCAGAGCTTGTTCAGCCAAATGCTTGAAACATGGTTCTTGTTTCAATTATTAGCTGTGAGAGATCAGGATTTTGTTCCTTTCTAATATTATATCTGTGCTAATCATGTAAAGACATCAAGCTGTTAGCTAGCTTTAAGGTGGCCAGTTGACACAAGTAGGCGGCATGGATTCTATCTATCTTAAGTACTTATGTCCCTCCCATTAATACTTCCCTGATGGATTGTATTTTCTAATGGGTAACCTATCCTAAAATCTCAGTTACTGCGGGATATATTTCTCTGTATTGATATAACTCTGTTTAACTTTTCACGAGTGATGTACCCGAATACTTGGATGGTAATATCTAAACTGTATTGTTCAATTTATTCACCTAAAGTTGGGTTATTGCATATTATGTACTGTATGTATTTTATGACTTTTAAACCAAGTATTGTATTTGTGGATAATTTAAGCACTATACCCAGATGTACAGACACACTTTCCTTAACCTGTATATTATATAATTTTAACATTAGCTTTAATAAATTTTTTAAATCTGAGTATCTCATGATATGTAGTGTATTTAACCTTACTATGCCCCTGCAAGGTAGGGAAGTGCTAATATCCCGTTCTACAGATGGAAAAGTGAGTCACAGAGGGTATGTCTGCATAGGGGTGGAGGGGGGACCCAACCCAACCCCACCCCACCCCAAAATAAATAAATAAAACAGCAGCAGCAAATCTCAGAGCCCAGGTCAACTGACTCAAGCTTGCACTACAGGGCTAAAACTAGCAGTGCAGGCGTTCCTGCTCGGATGCTGAAATCCAGTGAGGGGGGAGAGTCTCAGAGCTCAAACTCCAGCAGCAACATCTTCACACTGCTAGTTTTAGCCCCTGGAGCAAGCCCGAGACAGTTGACCTGGGCTCTGAGACTTGCTGCCATGGTTTGCCCAAAGTCACTTAGGTCACTTGCCCAAGCTCACTGTAATAGAGCAGACTTTGAACCTTTCTCTCCTTAGTCACTTGACCATTCTTCCTCTAACATAATCTTGTTCAATCTGTGTAATTAAATCAAGGCCATCCAAAGTCTTCAGAGTTTTTAATTTCAGTACGTGTCTGCTCTCCCTATGTAGATGCAGCCTGCAGATTTCAGATCCCAATATATAATTTTGCCTAATTGTTTGGCTCAAGCAGATTGTAGTACTTGTGGTAGGTGAGGGCAGCTGCAAAATGCACCATTTTATTATAGGCGGCAAAGATCACGATGCCAATAGTTAAAGTTGCTCAACATTTTCTCTTATAAAACTCTGGTTCCGGTTGCTTATAACTTTGTCAAACTTTAACCATTTGGGCTCAAATTTTCTATGGTGAATGTCTGTCTCCAGCTGAATTTTTTGGAAAAACTTTTCAGCCACTTCTCAGACCGAGGTTGGGAAAAAATATATTTTGTCCAGCTAAAAAAATTCTTACAACTGCTTTATTTGGAAGCTGTAGCACCTTCATACTTTGAACAAGGACTTGCTATATAGGAAGGGGATAGTCCTGGTATCAGGGATGTACATTCTGCTGTTCCCATGAGAAACTGCCCGAATTTGGCTAAGCTGTGAGCCTGTGAACACTTCAGTTTGCACATGCTCAGTAGACAAATGTTAGTTTGACGATTATGAAGATATTTTATCTGTATTAGGCATGTTCCAAGACAGGGACAAAGAACTGGCAAGACTGGGAATGAGACATAAAGCCAAGGGGTGATGGGGTGGAGATGGAACTTGGACTGGGGTGCGGAACTGAGGGAGGCCACAGGGAGACCAGGACAAGGATCGGCTGGATCAGCCTGGAGCACCTCCACCATTAGCCCCTGACTTGTCAAGTTACACAGAAATCAGTTCTCTCTCCAGTTTTTTTTCAACATGTACATGCAGCCCCTAGGTGAACTGGTCAGATGACATAGACTCACGTTCTAGCAATGTGCAGGTGATACACAGCTCTAACTATCCTTCACCACATACGACCACACCACTACCACCAAGATGACCCAGAGCTTAGATGAGATCAGCTCAGGGATGAAGAACAGCTGGCTTAAGCTAAACCTGAGCAAGATAGAGGGTGATGCTTGTGATCAGAGGAAAGTATTTTGAAGAGTTTGAAGCCAGGGTGCAGTCTTCTTTAGTCGAAGGTACATATCCACACTTGGTCAATTCAGTCCATAGTTTAGGAGTTCTCTTGCGTTCCTTATTGGTGCTGAGCTTTCACACAGTGAGATTCAAGACTAACCCTTTCTACCATCTCCAGTTTGAGACTTTGTTTCATTCTAGTGGACAAAGACCTGCACTCAGTTATTCATGTAATTGTTATCTCTTGGTTGGACAACGCCAATTCCATATACCTGGGCATGAAGCCTTCAGCATTTAAAAAACTCCAGGTAGTACACTGCAATGCAGTGCTTCTCCTCAGCAACACAGGTTACGATGAGCACATCATACCTGTCTTTCAGTCACTACACTGGCTTCCCACAGAATTTTGAATCAAGTTCAAGTTCTCAGTCTGTATCATCAAAGTGCTGCATGCTGTGGACCCAGGGTATCCAAAAAAACTGTCTAAAGCTCCAGGATGAAGACCATATTCAACAACTACACTGCTCAGGTACAATGGAACTCTCAACAGTAACAATAAAGCTCATCTGTATGGGCCACAGACATTTCTCTGGGGCCAGTCCAAGACTCTGAAATGAACTTGCCCGAGAACTCAGGACCATCACAGATCTCACCGCTTTCACCTCCAAGCACAAGGCAGTTTTCTTTGACCTTGACTTCTTCATAAACACATAGCAGCAGGTATGTTGACTTAACCCCCACCCCCACCACACCCTCTACCAAAACAAGACCCTCCGTTGCACATGCTTCTCCCTCTGGGTAGAGCGTGACAGAAGAAACAACACATGACCTGTGTGTAGTCACATTGCTCAATGCACTGTTTGACGGTGCTCAGATTTTATGTTTGAGTGCAGTATAAGAACCTCTTTAGCACCTTCTCTACTCTTGTATCATGACCTCAGTCTAGCAGCAGTCAGCTGGGAGCTCACTCATGCTCCTCTGACCTTTCCGGCACTGCTCTGACTGTGGTGCTGTCTCTTCTTCCTCCTTCAGGGCAGCCAGTCCTCCCTCCTCAAACTCCAGGGAGTGACTGAAGCTGCTCTGTTCAGCAACCCTTCTTATATGGCCTAGCCTGGCCCTGATTGGCTGTCTCTCTAAACCTTCTCCCAATTGGCTGTCTCTATAAGCCCTTTCCTAATTGGCTGTCTCCTGCACAGCCTCATCGGGGCTGCTTTAACTCCTCTTTAATACCCCACCACAAATTCTTTCCAAACTCTTCGGTGAATACCATCCAGCCTTGTGACTTATTACTCTGTAATATGTTATTTTGTTCCAAAACCGCCTCTGTTAACACCTCAATCTGGGACAGTTTTTCAGATTGGTTTCCCAAAAAGAATGACTGTGGCATGGGACTCTCCCTCACATCCTCTGCAGTGAAGGTTGATGCAACGGATTAATTTAGCATCTTTGCAATGGCCTGGCCTTCCTTGATTGTTCTTTTAGCATCTGGATCATTGAGTAGTCCCACTAAGTGTTTGGAGGCTTCTTGCTTCTGATGTACTTCAAAATATTTTGATGTTAGTTTTTGTACCTTTTGCTAGTTTTTCTTCAAATTCTTCTTTTGGCTTGCCTAAATATATTTTTACATTTGACTTGCCAGAGTTTATGCTCCTTTGCTTTCCTCAGCAGAATTTGACATCCAATTTAAGGATGTTCTTTTGCCTCTAACTGCCTCTTTTACTCTGTTGTTTAGCCATGGTGGCATTTATTTGGCCCTATTTGTTTTTATGTGCTATATACATTTAGTTTAAGCCTCTACTATAGTGTCTTTAAACAAGTTCCATGCAGCTTGCAGGCATTTCTCCCTTATGACTGCTTTTTTTAATTTCCATTTTTTGTGTAGTTCCCCTTTTTGAAGTTAAATGTACTGTGATGGCCCAGCATGTGGAATTGGAAGCATTTCAGAGATTGCTACCAGGGAGGCCCTGGACTTTAATCTCTTACCTAGCAGCCTAAATTTAGCCTCCTGGATCTCTGTCCTACCTTTCCCTATGTCAAGAGTGACTACAAGTACCACTACTCTGGCTCCACCCCAGCACTGCACGTAAGTTTCTATCTGGATGTCTTGAAAGTTGCACCACTGTCACACACAGCAAGCAATTCAGCATGCAATATTCCAGTCATCACAAACCCAACAATCTATATTTCTAACAATTGAATCCCCTCATTACTATTACCTGTCTCTTCCTAGTAACTGGGGTTCCCTCCTTTGGAGGAGTATTCTCAGTGAAACATCGTCTGGAAGAAGGGTGCTATCTCTGGGATCTTTCCCTCTACTCCAGCTTGATGTTCTCCTTTCCTGAGATTTTCAACCTCCTCAACAGCACAGAGGCTGTCAGACTGGGGGTTGGAGCCCTCTACTGTGTCCATGAAATTCTCATCTGTGTTCTCTGTCTGTCTTAGCTCCTCCAGTTCAGCCACAGTGGTCTGAAGACCCCATGTTTGGTTTCTGAGGGTCATGAGTTGCTTACACTGAATGCACACAAATGCCAGCTGCTCACAATCAGATAATCGCACATGCTACTTTCAGTGCAATAAACTGGATAATCCCCACTCTGCTGCTGAACTTCTGCCTGCATTCCTTTTATTTTTGCAGAGTTAAAAAAAATTTTTTTTGTTTTTTGGGTGGAGTTATTGGCCTAAGTTTAGAGTATGTTTGTTATGTATAGCTGCTTCTCACCCTGCTTCTCTAGAAACACTCACTTTTTTCTAGGAAGTTATTCATCTGATAATAGGGGATTATGACAGTGCCTCGTCAACCGTAACAGCATTAGTGTCACTACCACAATAATACAATCAGTAGTGCTAATCATTTTTCTGTGCACATGAAAAGCCAGATAATCAAATAATCCTCTCCCAGGCACCTGCATTGTCCTTGTTGACTTGTTTTGAGGTGTGTGTATCATGGCAACAAACTGATCTCTTGCTGTAAAGTGGATTAGTGAGCAATACATGTTCCAGGAACAAAGTGGTGGTTGGAGTACTTGAATAGCAAACTGCTATAGATGACAGCAATCCAGCCTACCCCCGCTAGGAAAATCTACTGCTGGGACTAGGACTATCCTCAGTGAAATACAGGGGCTCTCGAGTCCATGTGCTCTTATTTCTTTTAAATTTTCTTTATTTAAAAAAAATCCTGGAAGAAATGGAGTAAAAATGACAGGAGGGACTGAAGGCCCTACAAATTTACTCTCTTTTGGGTATAATAAAGAGCTCCAGAATGCTACTTCACACCTTTCTCATGCATTCAGACCATGGTAATGTGTGTGGTACAGGAGTTCAAAGAAATACAATCATTCCCTCCTCAGACACCCACAGTGGCTTCTTATTCATTTCAGGTGTGGTCTTTACTGATCTGCTCTGGGTTTGAACCAGCAGTCTTCAAATAAGTCAGTGTCCGACTGCAATGCACTTGAGCCATCCAGTTCCCCTTACATTTGCTTCTTATTTTGTCTCTTCCTCTGTTGTTGTTTAATATTGTGAAGCATTTGGTACGCAGTGTCTATGAAACACATCCTAAATAGGAAAAAGGGTTTTCTGTTTTCCTTTTCTGAAATTCTTGCTGCTTGAGAGGCATAATGGTGATAGACAGCAAATCTGCTGGACTCTACACACCTGGTTCCAGTTCATCAAAGCCAGAGCAGATAGTTATCCTTGAGCTCAGCTAGCTACCCTTGGACAGAAACCTGTTTCTTTTCAATCTGGCATGGCATTAGTCAGCATTTAAATATTAGGGTGAAGAGAGAGATAAATACCTGGCACAAAGCTAGAGGGTGAAATCATTGATGTCAAAAAAAAAAAAAAAAGTTTGCCATTGACTTCAGTGGGGCAGGATTTCACCTAAACTAGGTTGCACCTAGATGCCACCCTAGTAAGCTGATTAGAAATAGCAAGAGTAGATTTGATATAGGAGCTGCATAGTTTGGACTGAAAAACTAAGACACATGAACCAAGAAGCAGAAAGTTTCCTAGGCGCTGAGCCTTGCTGATTTCCTTTGCCTTAGTGTTTGTTGCTTTTTAGTTGCACCCATTGTTGTTTTCCAGAGTTTAAAGACGTTTTAACTGTAACAAACCACTGGCACTGTAGCTCATCTCCTGCTGACTGCAGGAGTGTCGGGATTAGACTCTTCAAATGAGGCACTCATCCTGGGCAATATAAATCAGTTGGAGCCGTAAAAATAGTATCTTAAGAGAAATTCTCTCCATGACATTGAAGGCAGTAGCTTCCTACCCACACAGTCCCTGCGTGGATCTCTTTACCAGAAACAAACACTGTACCATTTATTTTCTATAGCTATTAATTCTTCTGCTCTTCGTTGTCATACTGCCAAGGTTCCTTGTAGCTGTGAGATCCATTCAGGCTGGTGCCACCTGGAGTTTGTGCTCTGATTCTTGTTTCAGTGCAGCAGGTCACGCAGGCAAGGATCTACAAGCTGAGGCCTTGCTTTAATAGTAGATTTTCACTATTGAGAGGAAAATAAAAAGCATTGTGAGGAGTGATGTGGTTACAAGGCATGAGATTATTTTACCACAGTTAGTGTTAGTTCAGCGTTCAGGTCTTCCTGATATTTTGAAAGAGTGGTTCCTCTGTGAAAGGCTCTGTGGTGTTCTCTGTGTAGCAGGACCTTACAGATCTGATAACGAAAAAAGGGGCTAAACTGGCTGTTCTTTTCAAAGTTATTTCACTCACTTATAACAAATCTTTCTCAGATAATTTTGAACTCTTAGTCTAAAAGGTGGTTCTTGCCACACAAAGTGGATCTATCCTTGATTACCACATTCATTTGATTTAAATCTTTCAAGAGGTTCAAGTCAAGAGACAGCTTTAGGTCCTGAATTTATACATGCAGAGACTGCAGTGTGAAGAGTAATGGTCTTTTGGGACTATTAGTGCCCCACCTTTGGAGATAATCCATGTTATAGATCCACAACTATATGATATGATTGGTACTCACTCTTAAAACAAGAATGAAGATGCATTGTCGCAACTTTGTTGGGGTCAGAGATTGACTTGAATGGACAGAGCTGTTCAGAGGACTGTTGTATCCTATTACAGGGAAGACAGAAGAGGAACACTTGATCTCTGAGGGTATGTCTAGATTGCGGTCACTGGTGTTTAATCTAGCTAGCGCGAGGTCAAGTAGTGAAGCTGCAGCGGTGCAGGCTAGCGCCACCAATAATTACCCAGGGTTCTAGGTGGTCTTGAAAAGTCCACTCTGGAACACTTGCTTCCAGGGCAGAACTATTCAGGGAACTGAGCTAACTCAAATATGTCTGTCTGAGCAATGATTGCAACCTAAACATACCTAATCACTTGTGGTTAGTCCTTTGGCTTGCTCTCCCTTTCTAAAGAAAGGTGTTACACTGTACTTTTCTAATTTACTTCACTTACAACAAACACTGTATAAATAGCGCAACGGAAAAGGAAAATACAGTAACTAACAAGAAGTCTACAATGCCCACCAGTTTTTACATGTTGCTCCCTTGGGAAAACTGTATTCCACCTCCACCTCCCAGATTGTATTTTCTCCTTTTTGTTTTATTTTTATGCTCCTTGCATTCACCATGTCTGTAGCCCTTGGTTGAATTTGTAAGTGTGAGGATCTTGGGACAGGGACTTCACCTTTGTATTTGCCTGTAAAGCAGCATCCGCATCTCTAAACAAAGCAACACAAATAGCTGCTGTATTGAAGATGTATTGAAGCTGAATTTGCCCCTTTGTTTTTCCTTAAGTGGAGTTCCCGCAAGCCACCCTTCACTCCGAATTCTCTGGCATGCCAGAGCACTTTTCCTTTCCTGCAAAACCCTTATGGAATGGCCGTGTCAAGTACAGCAGGGAAGAGTCTCCATCCTGCCCTAGCAGAGCTGGAATGTGGTGGTGGGAGGCTGCAGGGAGCCAGTTGCAGCTTTCTGATCCTCTGCCACTAGCCTTGGTATAAACTAAAGCTGCAGGAGGCAGCTGAAACTTATACCACTGAACTGTGGTCCCTGCGGATAATTGCTCTATCACTCCCCCGCACCTTTCTAGCGCCAGCAGGAGAGCTATCACAGGAGGTTTGTCTGCTGGCAAAGGGTCATAGGAGAAATTCTCCACTAACCACCTCCTGCTGCTTACGACCACTCTCTGCTACCTTAGCAGGTCATAGAATTTGGCCCAGTAACTCCAATTTTAAAAAGAAAAATCATTCTGGTCACAGAATAATTGTCTAGTGAACTTCATTTCTCTTGGTGGACTATTCCAGCATAGCAGAGGAGGAGTATTATTTTCCACCTCACTTCCCCAATATATAAGAATGTAGCAAATAACTGCAAACTAAAAGATTAGGATTGTTTCATGCTGCAGGGTGGGCCGATGTCTGACAATGTTGCCCATTCCTAGTAGGGAACAGAGAATCACTTAGCCATGCACAGCGTTCTCCTTCAGAAAAGCATGCATTTTATAAAACATAGCATTTGCAATCGGGAATTGAAGGGAGGCTAAAAACTACGGACTGAGAATCGTTCTTGTGATGGGAATGATTCATCCTGAGAGTGATTTTGGGTTTACTAGTTCTGGCACCAATACTGAGGATGAGAGAACAGTTCTGCACCGTAGGGGTGCTCCTGACACCATGCAGTCAGGGCCGGCTTTAGGCCGATTCGGCCGATTCCGGGGAATCGGGCCCAGGGCCTAAGAGGGCCCCGCGCCTTAGGCACCTTTTTAATTTTTTTTTTTTTTTCTTTACTTACCCTGGTCCCCGCCTGTGGTCTGCTCCGGGGTCTTCCATGGTCCCGCTCCTTTGAGTGAAGCGCCGGCAGGAGCACGGCGCGGCCCTGCTCTCCCAGATAGAGCTCCAGCCGGGGCGGCGGGGCTTGCCGCGCCCCAGCCGGGGCTCCAGCCGGGAGAGCGAGGCCACAGGGCTTTGCCGCGCTCCTGCCGGGGCTCCGGCCAGGAGAGCAGGGCGGCGGGGCTTTGCTGCTCTCCAGCTGGGAGAGTGGAGTCGCGGGGCTTGCCACTTCCAGACGGAGTGCGGCAAGCCCGGCGGCTCCGGCCGGAGCGCAGCAAGCCCCGCTCTCCCGTCTGGAGCTCCGGCCAGAGCGCGGCAAGCCCTGCGACGCCGGCTGGAGCTCTGGGCCCTTTAAATAGCCCTCCGAGCCCTGGGGCAGTGAGGGGCTCGAGGGGCTATTTAAAGGGCCCGGGGCTCCAGCTGCCTCTGCCACCCCGGTCCTTCAAATAGCTGCCAGAGCCCGGCCTCCCCCATGCATTCCCCAGGGCTCCCGCGGCTATTTAAAAGGTCCCCAGAGTAGAAGGGGGTTTGGGGGCCACTTAAAGGGTTGGGGTTCCAGCTGCCTCTGCTGCACCCCCTGACCTGCCAACACCAGTCCGGCCCCCCCTGCCTGCAGCCAGCTCTGCACCCCGAGCCCACAGGCAGCCCCTGCCAAACCCCCTGTCCTATCTCCAGCCAACCCCTGCCACATATCCCTGCAGCCCTGCCCAAAGCCAGCCAGCCCCCCACACACTGCTGCCCGCACCATCCCTGCCCACCCCGCGACCCCCTGCCCTGTCTCCAGTCAATCCCTGCTGCACCCCATTGCCTGAAGCCAGCCAGTCCTGCACTTCTCTGTCTCCAGCCCTACAAACCCCTGTGGCCCTGCCTGAAGCCAGCCTGCCCTGCACTCCTCTGTCTCCAACCAGCCCCACACCCCTTGCCCTGCCTGCAGCCAGACCCTACCTCCAGCCAGCCCCATGTCCACTGCTGCCCTGCAGTTTCCTGGGCAGTAACCCTGCACACCTGCTTCAATGAGGGGGCAGGGAGCAGCTGGGACCAACACAGTGCACACCCCCAGGGAGTGGTGGGGACCCACACATGTGAAACGGCGGTCATTAGTAGCCAATCAACAGCATATATGATGTAATGTATATAATATATAATTTTATTATTGATATAGTTATGGGAAGTAAATAATACATGAAAGAAATGAGAGGCTTTTTTTTACATTTTTTTTTTTAAGTCATCCCTGCCAGGGCCCCACCGAAAATGTTCGAATTCGGCCCCGCACTTCCTAAAGCCGGCCCTGCATGCAGTCATTTGTTAGCTCATTCATTTAGGTTTGGTTTGTAATTACATTTGGGATTGGGATTCTCTGCATTATTTTTAAAGGAAAAGGCATATGCTATTAGCCTTATGTCTTCTGTCTATGATTTTGTCATCTCACAAAGGGTTGAGCGTGGTTAGTACTTGGATAGGAGATCTCCAAGGGAAAGAAACATGATGCTGCAGGATGCTTTAGTGCCTGTGCTAAGCTGTTCTGTATGTTCTTGAATGCAGTTAGAAGCTGCTGGATTTCACCCCAGAGGGAAGTGGCTGCAATTTCATTGGTGGATACAACAAGTGGAGGTGTGTGTTCAGGATTGTTGGGGATGGTAGTCCCTGTATAATACTAAGGGATCATTTATTGTTATATTTTGTAATTCAGTGTTCTTTTTCAGAGGAAGACCATTGGCACCAGCTATTTGAATTTTCCCAGTACTTTGGAATTGTTCTCTCCTATGGCTATCTTGTGAAACTAGACAACTTTGGATTCTAGCAGGCTCTTTGGGGAGACAGTACTAGTTGACAATGTACTTGGCACCTCTCTCTGCTACTAATGTTTTCTGTCGTGTATGCCCAAAGCCTAGGAATCTTGGCTCAAGTTAATAGGTGTAAGTGCTGAGGTGTCGGTTGGATTAGAACGAAAGGGGTATAAAGGTTTGACTCTAGTCTCATGAGGTTAGGTTTGTTGTTGTTGTTTAGCTCATAACATGAAACAGCAGAGTGAGACTCTGTTTCTCAAATACTTCACAGCTAGAAAAATCTTAATATTCCAGTATGTCCCCAAGGTGAACTTGTGGTTGAAGGTTTCCCCAGTTGCACATTCCTCAGGGAAGGGATTGTGAGAGAGGGAAAGTGCTGAGTTAATGATGCCAGCTTTGCTCAACACCCTCCTCCTTCTAGCTGTTGATTTCCCAGGGCTCTGCTGCCAACTCAGGCCTGATGTTCTGCTAATGGATCTATATGTTCTTCTTGGACTATGTGTCAGCATGGATCCCATTGTGACTGTTCATGTGCCTCATGCATGCGAGGTTGGATTATTTTGAATAGCCATTTCTGTCGAGACCAGACATGCACCCTGTACTCCCTTGTGCTTCCATGTGACAGTGTAAAGGGCCGAGCAGCTAGAACCCTGCTGAGGTTCTCTCTTACTGCCCATAGCAGCAAGATGGAACGCAGCAAGTGTCCAACCTGCTCTTACTTAGCTTCAAACTCTTTTTTCCCTACCATTTTGGTGAAGAAACCTCCATCAGCCTCTTCATTCTTAGGTGTTTATTTTTTTTAATTGTCTATTTCAAAAAACAAATGAGAGGAAAAAAGCTTCCCTCAGTATACCCCTCTTTACAGAGGGACTAGTTTCCTTGTGCCTATCATTATCAATCCGGGTTTAAACCCCACTTGACTGGCGATGAACTTATCCCTCTCATGGAGAGGCATAGCCAATGCCTGTTGTGTTCTGAGGGGAAAGCATATACCTGGTAAGTATGCAGTGTGCGGGACCTTTCTTCTTGGGGATGCGTATGTCGTGGAACGTGCAGCTGATACCATTCCTGCTCAAACAGTTGATGCACAGCACCTTGGTCCCAGAAGAGATTAACACCTCCGAAGAATGAAAAGAGCCATCTTCAGTGAATGCTTCCTCCAGCAGACATCACACCCCAGGGGCATGCAGTGACAGAAAAGCAGGACAGAAAATGTTGTTAAAATTGGCACCGACTATCTTGGCACAGGGCCATTGACACAGGCTATTATTGTTGGAACTGAAACTGGTGCGTAAATCCAAGGGAAAGACTGAAAGGGGCCAAGCAGGGTCCAGACACAACTGTAAAAGTTGGGAGACAAGTATCAGAGGGGTGGCCGTGTTAGTCTGGATCTCTAAAAACAGCAAAGAATCCTGTGGCACCTTATAGACTAACAGACGTTTTGGAGCGTGAGCTTTCGTGGGTGAATACCCACTTCGTCAGATGTCCCAGAAGGAGGAGAAGAGACGACGCTCCTCCAGAGACAGGGATCTAAGCCCACTACCAAGGTGAGAGCAACACTCAGAAAACCAGCACTGATAACACCACCAGCAAAGATTCTGGCATTGACCATCGCACCAATTATTGGCCCTAGATCCCCTCTGGGAACATCTTTGACATGTGGCCGATACCCAGCACCAATCTCAGAGTGCAAGCTCACAGAGACTCGGCATGTAGAAACCATTGAGCCTACATTGAAAGGAGTGGATATGTGCTACCAAGTGCCCTGAAAAATTTCAAGCACTTTTATTCCCACCCAAACCTGGGCTCTTTAGTAGTTGCAGCTATGCAGGATAAGTCCAAATCTCCCCAAATGTCTGAGCATGCAATCAGTGATGAGCAATGAATGGTCCTTACGCGTATCTATCATGGAAGAGGATACTCCATCAGAAGAGATGATTGACTTATTTGCCACTAGAGATAATGCAAAATGTCAACTTTCAATCCAGAGGACGGTTGAGTCCAGGGGCTGTTAGCAGATGTCTTCCTCCTACTGTGGGATAAAGGCTTGCTGTACGCCTTTCCATCAGTTCCCCTGATTCACAGGGTAATTTCCAAGATCAAAAGATGTAAAGCCATGATCATTCAGATGACTCCATACTAGCCAAGGCAGTTCTGATGACAGATGTCCTTTCAGCCTCTGGTCCAGCTCCCAGACTGCCTGGGTCTAATCTCACAACAGATGACTAAATACTCCATTGCAGCAGCTGACAATGTGGCTGTTGGGTTGCTGAGCACCACAGACAGAGACTGCTCCTCACAGGTCCAGCAAATCCTGATATAAAGCAAACCTGTACCAGACGAACATTTTCTTCCAATTAGAAGTGATTTCTCTATATGTCCAAAAAGGTCAGGATTGGGTCCAAGCCTCAATACCAAAAATGTTTGACTATTTTATGAATCTCAGTCAGACATGTCTTTCACTCAGCTTTATTTAAGTCCACATTGCGGTGATTTCAGCTTGTCACCCAACTGTGAAGTTGTGCTCAGTTTTCCTTCACCCCACTGTATCAAAGGGCTACTACGTATTTACCCACCAGTCAGAGAGTCCACCCCTGCCTGGGTCCTCAGTATAGTCCTCCTGAGACTCACAGAGCCTCCATTTGAGGCTCTCACAGAATGTTCATCACACGAACTCACTCAGAAAAAGATCTTACTAGTCACTATCACTTTGGCCAGAAGAATGAGTAAGATTCAGACACTTACGGCTGAGCTTCCCTGTGCAACATTCCATTGGGACAAGGGGTTGCTAAGACTTCATGCAGAATTCACCCCCAAATTAGTCTCAGAATTTCATCTGAACCAATCAATCTCCCTGCCTTCTTCCCAAAACCACATTTGGCACTGGGAGAATAGAAACTGTGCACACTATAGCTTGACTCCCTTCTCACCTTCTTGCTATCGACTGTGAACTTTGGACAATATTGGGATGGTAGGAAGTGACCCAGGGAGGGCAGCCTTAAGGCGGTTCTGGGTGTCAGACCTTTGGTAGCCCTCACAGGGCCCTAGGCCAGATCCCAGTGAAGTGGGAGGGCCGGGGTTCACCTACCAACCCCCCCTCCCTGCAGTTTAAAGGGTCTGACCACTGGTCAACGCTCCCCAGGATTTCAAACCATCACAGTGCCTGCCTTATTGCCCAGGGAAGAGGAAGGATGACTAGGCTACAGGCTTCCGTAACTGATATTCCCAGAAATGCTTTGAGATCCTTGGATGAAAGGTGTTACAGAAGAGCAGTGTATTAATGGCATTGGCATGGAAGCTTGTCTTTTGTCCTGGCTAAGAGGCAAAGGACCACTTTTGCGACCGTTACAATCACTGTGCCATAGTCTGGGTTGAAGTCTGTCCAAGTGGCGTTGAAGGGTATTGTCTACACTGTAATTAAAAACCTGTGGCTGGCCAGGGCCAGCTGCATTGGGTTTGTGGGGCTAGGGCTAAGAGGCTATTTAACTGAGGTGTAGACATTCTGATCAGGCTGCATCCTCCCACCATCCGAGGTCCTACAGCCAGGGCTCCAATCAGAGCCTGAACATCTACAGTGTGATTAAACAGCCCCTTACCCCGAGTCAGCTGGCACGGGCCAGCCACGAGTGTCTCATTGCAGTTTAGACATATGCTAAGATACTGGCCAAGATCATATGTTGCTGGAGATTGCTTTTTGCCTGCTTCTTAGTTATCTTGCCTCATAAGAGAAGATTAGCTGGCAAGGTTGTTCCAGACCAGCTAGCCTAAGGCTGTATTGATTATTTGTCAGCAGAAAGCCTAGGTGCTTCTACCAATGACCTGTGCTACTCCTGCTGCATAGAATGCCCTCCCGCCAGACCACTACCTAGCCTTTAACTTTCTCCGTGAGACCCACCTCTGCAGTGACACCTGTATGAAATCACCTAATTAATGCTGGCTAGTTTGAGGTACATCTGGGAATAATTAGTACTTTTAGCTTAAATTTTAAAACTTTCAAAGGAAGGAGGTGTGTGTGTGTGTATGTATATCTGTTTATCTCTGATTGTTTCTCTCTCTTCACCCTGTATAGTGACTCAAAATGCTGTCTGGATTGAGAAATTGGCCTACGGTCAAGAACAGTTCTGATGATCATGATTTTGCCCCTGCAGAAGCATAGGAGAATCTCCTGTCCTCTCTCATGGCTCTGGTATATGACTGGAGGGAACAGGTTGTCTGATCCCGTGGTATGATGGCATTCTCTGTTAGCGTATTCAAAGACTACTGGCTCTATGAGCCCACAGGGATGGATTGACATGATTGGCCTTACTCTTCAATGTGTGCTCAGGTACTGCTCTCAGCCTGGAATAGTTGACAGTTTGATCAGGATACAAGTGTAATCCCTGCCCCCACATTCCCTCCCCGTGTCTATACTTAGGCTGAAATGAGAATTATTGTGTGCCTATTTGGATGAGCCCTGGGGTGGTGCCATCTTGGAGATTCCCATAGTCAGAGGAATTGTTTACCTGGTATCAGCATTTGTCGTGATGTTGGATTTTGGAGGCTATGGTATCGGTTTGAGAATAGAGCTGTCAGTCTGCAGGCCTGTGGTTTGCTTGTTAACCTGAAGATTTCCACATGTGCCTTGTCTATTAATCAGGAGACTAGGTGAACACAGTTGAAGGGGTATGTTTTTGGGATGGAGGCACTCCTACATATGGAGTAGGATGCACACATAACTTGAGCAGCCTGATTTCTTTGAAAGTGTGTTCCAACACTACCTCTCCTTAGCTCCTTGCTCTCTAGTGAGGCCCATTAGGAGCTGCCTTTATTCTGTATTTCTTCACCCAGGACAAAGATCAGTTTAAACACAATTTCCCCACTTCTCTGTGCTCCTCCTTTTTCCATAGTGCCTGTCAGTGGTAAGTTTCTCTACCCTTGACTGGAGGGGAGAAGAGCCATCCATTATGAGCAGGAGTGTGTGACCACAGAGATTTTAAGGTGATTCCAGATGGAGAGAGGAGAGAGTGCAGAGCCTTGAAATGAGATTACTGGAGTGTGGAGACACATGAAATGTGTGCAGACCTGCCTTGGACTTGTTTAGTGCTAGAGTTGATTTCCTCAGAGCTGCCAGTGCCAAATATATTTGAGTTTCTGTGTGTGTGCGTGTGTGTGTGCGCATGCAGTGAACAGGCCCCTTTCTGTATCATAAAAACCTAATCTGATACTAGGAATGTATAATCTTAGGTACAGCAGTGAAAGCTGCAACTTCACCCAGGGCAAAGTGCAGGAGTGGGAGTTCTGGAAAGCTGTAATTGGGACAGTATTTTGGGGCATTAGTTCTTCCTTCATTTCAGTGAAGAGCAGTTGTGTGGAAGAAATCTTTATTAAAATGGTGGATGGCAATTATAAGCTTCATCTTGTTTTAATATAAATTCACTGTGGAGTTCTAGTTATGGTAAATCATATACCTGTAAAATAAGCTAAGCACTGGGATTACTGAGACACACATTTATCTGCTTCTCAAAATATATTGTGATGACTTTAATGTAGTTTTTTTGTCATACATCTGGATCCCATTAGCTGGTTAAAATTGAGTTATTTTAAGCTTATGACTGTACATACTTGAAGGGGAGGTATTGTATTTTTAGTTCAGCTTGACTGTACTTTCTTTCCAGATGAGTAAAGTGCAGCCTTTGCTTTCTGAATGTGTACTTTTCAAGGCAGAGAACCTCATGGCAATCCATGCAACTCCTTGAACAGGAACTGTGGATCTACTAGTTTAATTTGTTTTTGTATTGCGTATACCCCAAAACAAAGTAAAGTCAGACACAAAATCCCAGTAGAGTTCCTACTCCTGAGCTCCAACAAGAAGAGGTAAGTCCCTGGTCCGTGTGGCCACATGGCTTACGTTGGCTTCTATTGCAGGGATGACTGCATAGGTGAAGGGCTGGTTTCATCAGCAGTTTCTGGGGCACGTTGTACTATATTTAGATTGTGCTGCATTTGGGTACTGTTACATTTAAAAAACCAAAAGAACGTGTGCCATCATGTCTGAAGATTGTGAAAACGAATATTAATTTCATACCAAAGAAGAGAATAAATCAGATTTACCATGGTAGCTGGAGCAGAGGTTATTTGAGCACTCCTGAGGACAGAATGAACTGTTTGTGCTGTATTACCCATTCCCTCGGTGGCAGTAATGTCTGTGCACGTGGGGCACCAGTAACCAAATTAATTTTTCCACTGTCTTTGGAGCTCACTGAAGCAGTTATCCAGCTAAAGACAGCCTTTGTAATTCCCTGTGGCATTATAAAAATGTAATATTTTAAATTGATCAGAAACATACTTTAATTGCTCAAAGTATTGTGTTTCTAGTTACTTACTGGTTAAGGTTACTATTTCTCCTGTTACCTCTAACACTTCAAACTGTGATCCTGTCTGATCTTGTAAAAAGGATGTGGGAGTTGAGCTGAATCAGTACTTGGGTCAGAGTTCTCCAAGAAAAACCCAGGGTGCTCTATGAAGTTGTGTTGGAAATTCATGCTTCCCTCTGTGCGCTGTATTCACTGGATCATCAAGCTGGGGAGACACTGTGTCATCGTCCCCCTGTTGCCCTCCTCCCCCAGTGTCATGGACAACGCCAGATAAATTTAATTTCACAAGGATTTAGTGGTATTAAACTATTGTATCCTCTTCCTATTCCAGTTTGTGAATCTTCTTCCTCCCTAAACTCTGCAGTTAGGGATGATACTTTGCTTCCTGACCCAGATGGTTGTGTAGTTTTGCTGTGCACTATTAAACAGCTGCTATGGTCTTCCCTAGAAATGGCTTCACTTCAGTGGTTGGCAAAGTGATTCCTACGTGTGTGGTATATACAATGTGATCAACATGTTTCTAGAGCCCATTAGGATCCATTTAGATAAAGCTGCTGTACAAATGCAAGAGCATTTTTGTGCCTCCTTCTTCAAGAATGTGCAGTGCCTCTCCTACAGCCAGAGTAATGCACTTATTAGTTAAGGCTGGTTCGGCCTTTTTGTTGCTCAGTCATTCTGGCGGATGTTGTGAGCCCTGGCCAGCAAAATGGCTAGGGCTGCTCCTGCTGACAGGAGCCAGGTATTGTACAAGCAGGAGCCTGACCATGCCATGCCTCAGGTTTGGGGAGGAAAAATGGTGTTTTTCCAAAGCTCTACTCATAGTCCAAAAAATACCTATTCATGATGCCAAAATATTAGCTCCTGTATCTGTCCCCCTGATTTACTGTGGGCTCTCCCTTGGCTCCTCTGCACCTGCCCACTGGATTGCTCCTGGCTGTACTGGGAGAGTTCTCCTCCAGGTCCTTTCCTGGGCTGGCTGGAATCCTTATGTTCTTCATGGCTCAAAGCTTTTCCCTTCTCTCTCCCTCTTGCCCACCTTTCTAGCTCTGTCAGTAATTGTCAGCCCTCACCTGTAGCACCACTTGCTTCCCAGGCCTGGACCCTCTTTTCTTGCTGTACCAACAAACTTCATGTTTGCTTGGCAACAGCCGCTTACTGTTCCAGTTCAGGATTTCACTCCTGGCCCATTTCCCTGCCCAAGTTCCTCCTTCCTGACCCACTACACCACTTGCTAGTCAATCCTGAGCCTCTCTTGAGCAGTCTGTCAGTTGTGTCAAATTGTGTGGCAGCTTTCTGCTATAAACAGATCTCCATTGAGCAGCATGAGAAGTTCACCGTGGTCATGTTCCCTGTAATGAGGCTGAGAGTAGAGCCTGGTTTTCAAAGATGAAAGACTAATGGACTGACCTCCTGCCCTAGTGAGGCCGTTCTTGTTTATAAACAGTCCATCCCAAAACTGGAATCTTTCTGCTTACTTGGAAAAATGTTTGTTATCCCATTCACTCCTGAATTCTGTTGTCCTTCCATTGTCTTTTGTCTTGTACTGAGATGTCAGCTCTATGGGCTTTCTTTTTGTTCTGTGTGCAGTGCCTGGCACAGTAGTATTCTGGTCCATGACTAGGGCTCCTAGATGCTATCATAATGCAACCTGTAATAATGACAACAACTTCTGCAAGGAGTAACAGGAAGAGCTGGAAGTATTAGTATATAAGCTAAATTATGATTTAACTTGCATCACAGAGACTTGATGGAATAAATCTCAGGACTTACATATTGGTATAGAGGGTTATAGCTTGTTCAGGAAGGACAGGCAGGGAAAAGGGGGAAGAGGTGTTGCATTATACATTAAGCAGCAAAGAATCCTGTGGCACCTTATAGACTAACAGATGTTTTGGAGCATGAGCTTTCGTGGGTGAATACCCACTTCGTCGGATGCAACGGCGAAGTGGGTATTCACCCACAAAAGCTCATGCTCCAAAACGTCTGTTAGTCTACAAGGTGCCACAGGATTCTTTGCTGCTGTTACAGATCCAGACTAACATGGCTACCCCTCTGATATTATACATTAAGAATATATATACTTGTCCTGAGGTCCAGGAGGATGTGAGAGGCCGATCAGACATCTTTCAGGTAAAGATAAAAGGGGAAAACAATAGGGATGACATCATGGTAGGGGTCTACTATAGGCCAGCAAATCAGGAGGCAGAGGTGGATTAAGCATTTCTAGAACAAATAACAGAAATATCCAAAACAAGACCCGGTGGTAATGTGGGACTATAGCTACCCAGACATATGTTGAAAAAGTAATACAGCAAAACAGAAAATTTCCAGTAAACTCTTGGAATGTGTTGGGGACAGCTTTTTGTTTCAGAAAGTAGAGGGAGTAACCGGGGGACAGCTGTTTTAGACTTGATTCCAACCAACGTGGAAGAATTGGTTGCAAGTCTGGAGGTTGAAGGCAATTTGGGTGAAAGTGGTCATGAAATAAGACATTTCATGATTCTAAGGAAAGAAAGGAGAGCAGCAGAAAAAGGACGAGTAGATTTCGAAAAAACCCAGACTTTAACAACTCAGAAATCTGGTAGGAAAGATCCCCTGAGAAGGAAAGCAAAAGAGAAAACGGAGTTCTGGAGAGCTGGCATTTTCTCAGAGACAGTATTAAAAGCACAGCAGCAAACTATCAGCAGCAAATGATTTACACACTGTCAACCTCTGGAATGGCTTGCCAGAGGGCATGGTGAAGGCCAATACTATAACGGGGTTCAAAAGGGAGCTAGATAGATTCATGGAAGATAGGTCCATCCATGGCCATTAGCCAGGATGGGCAGGAATGGTGTCCCTAGCCTCCCTTTGCCAGAAGCTGGGAAGGGGTGACAGGGCATGAAGTTGATGATAACACGTCTGTTTATTCCCTTTGGGGCACCTGCAATTGGCCACTATCAGAAGACAGAATATTGGGCTTGATGGACCTTTGGTCTGACCCAGTATGGCCGTTCTTATGTTCTAACTATGTTTATGTGAAGGAAAGAGAATAGTAAGAAGCTAATATGGCTCCATCAGGAACTCTTTAATGACCTGAAAATCAAGAAGGAATCCTACAAAAAGTGGAAACATGGACAAATTGCTAAGGATGAATACCAAAGAATAGCACAAGCATGCAGGGACAAAATCAGAAAGGCTATGGCACAAAATGAGTTATACCTAGACAGGGATGTAAAAGGCATAAGAAGAGGTTCATAAATAGATTAGGAGCAAGATAATGGCACAGGAAAGTGTAGATCCTCTACTTAGTGAAGGAGAGCTAATAATGCACACCACCAAGAAGGCCGAGAGGTTGAATGCCTATTTTGCTTCAGTATTCACTAAAAAAGGATAATGGTGGCCAGATGCTTAAGACGATTAATATTAACAACAAGGGGAAAGGAGTAACACAAGCTGAAATAAGTTAAGAACAGCTTAAAGAATATTTAGGTAAATTAGATATATTCAAATCAGCAGGAGCTGGTGAAATTCACCTTAGGGTACTTAAGGAACTAGATGAAGAAATCACTGAAACGTTAGCAAATATCTTTGAAAACTCATGGAGGACGGGTGGGGTCCCAGATGACTGGAGAAGGGCAAATATAGTACATATTTTTAAAAAGGGGAACAAAGAGGACTCGTAGAATTATAGCCAGTCAACCTGACTTTAATACCTGGAAAGATACTTAAATTATTTAACAATCAGTTTGTAAGCACCGGAGGATAACAGGGTAATAAGTAACAGCCAACATGGGTTTGTCAACAACAAATGATGCCAAACTGACCTAATTTCACTCTTTGACAAGGTTATTTGTCTAACGCAGGAGTCGGCAACCTTTCAGAAGTGATGTGCTGAATCTTCATTTATTCACTCTAATTTAAGGTTTCACGTGCCAGTAATACATTTTAACGTTTTTAGAAGGTCTCTTTCTATAAGTCTATAATATATAACTGAATTGTTGTTATATGTAAAGTAAATAAGGCTTTTAAAATGTTTAAGAAGCTTCATTTAAAATTAAATTAAAATGCAGAGCCCCCTGGACCGGTGGCCAGGACCCAGGCAGCATGAGTGCCAGTGAAAATCAGCTCATGTGCCGCCTTTGGCACGCGTGCCATAGGTTGCGTACCCCTGGTCTAACGGATGGGGGGAAATTGTAGACATGATATATCTCAATTTTAATAAGGTTTTTGACACTGACCCTCGTGACATTCTCCTAGGCAAACTAGTGTAATGTGGGTTTAGATGAAGTTACTATAAGGTGAGTGCAGAACTAGCTGAAAAACTGTAATAAAAGAATAATTCTTTGAGTGCTTGTTCATGTCAGTTCCAATCAGGTGTGTGCGCAGCGCGTGCACAGTCATTGGAAACATTTCTCTTAGCAGCTCCTGTCGGGTTAGCTGTGGAGCCCCCTCCCATAGCACCTTCACAGTGCTTAATATATGACCCTGCCGACCCGGCCCCACCTCAGTTCCTTCTTACCGCCAATGATGGTTGTTGGAACTGTGGTCGTTTGCTTAGCAAGTGCTTCCCTTAGCGTTCTTTCATATAGTTAGCTTAGCCTAGTTTAGTTGTAGTTTGTCTTAGTTGTTAGTGTATATATTGTATATAGTGAGGTTTGGGAGCGAGGTTTCCCCAATCACAATCCCCTCGCACCCTTGGGCTCTGGGGCATGCAGCGAGCCCAAGGCTTTAAACCCTGTGGAACCTGCAGCAAGCCTATGCTAACAAGCAACCTCCACAACTCATGTCTAGGAGAGGCTGTGACGAAGTGGGAATGTTCTTAATGTTTTCTCTGAATACTATGTGGGTGCCTCAGTTTCCCCTATGCATTTGTTAGGTATCTAGGTGGGGGGATCAGGGTGTATTTATTGCAGAGCCCAAGAAGGCCCCTGTGATACTGTCTGCACAGAGAATGGCCAGCACTCTGTCTCCTGGCAACTAATGGCCGGGGCCCCTCCTCTGCAAAGATGCCAACGGAAGGTGTTGGAGAACAAAGAGATCAGGTGACCTCCTGGCCCGGGAAGGAGACAAAGGCCAGAGCGGAGGAGGTGGAGAGTTTCAGTTTGGGGCTGGCTGGGGACGAGGAGTGAATGCAGACATGGGTGTCTGGCTCACTGCCCCCCAAAATGGACCCGGCTGAGGGGTCCTGTTCTCTGTAGCTACAAGCTGTGTTAGACCATATTCCTGTTATCTAATAAACCTCTGTTTTACTGGCTGGCTAAGAATCAGGTCTGACTGCGAAGTTGGGGTGCGTGCAGGACCCTTTGGCTTCCCCAGGATGCCGCCTGGGTGGACTCGCTGTGGGAAGCACACAGAGGGGCAGAGGATGCTGAATGTTACAAAGGTCAGACCCAGGAAGGTGGAAGTCATGTGAGCTTCTGGCCCAGAAGCCAGTCTGCTCACAGAGAGGAGACTTCACCAGAGTCTTGACTGGCTTCGTAGGGAGCTGTTCCAGGGCATCGCCCAGGAACTCTGTGACACAGGCGCACCAGACAGAAAGGTGCAAGATCTGCTGGGCTTTCTGCCCCCGAACTAAAAAGGAGTGAGATGTCCAACTGAAGCAGTTGCTCATGGAATCCGCCCTTCGTCCCCAGTCTGCTGCGGCCTGCCAGGACCCCACACCGAGTGCTTCCGTACGGAGTGCCCTGACATTAGTACGTGACGTGGTGCCAAGGAAAGACTCTAGTCTAAGACACCCTCGGCACCAGTGCTCTCCGGCACCGCAGGATGCACAGACAGCCCAGCACCACTCACATTCACCGGTGCTGTACGAGCAGCATAGAAGAGCCAACAGGGCACTCCCTGGTGCAGAAAACAGCAGGACTTGCAGACGTGGTACTGGGGCATCCCATGGAGGAACTCTCAGCATCCAGGCAGCAAGAATCAGCGCCATTGACTTTGGTTCCTTAGGGGGGACCGTCGAGTCTGGTGCACAGCAACTCCTGGGATGGTCAGTGCCAGGTGGAGGAGTTGGAGTTACCCTCCCCCCAGACACTTTTGAAGCCACCAGAGATGTAACGCTTGTCCCCTGCATCATCAACTCAGCAAAGGTGCCCAGCGCAGTACGACATGGCACCACCTTGGTCATCTCATTGAGATCCATGTCTTCAGACTCAGATAGTGACTCGTACTATTCCCATCGCAGCAGGCATATATTTGACAAGCGACAGAGGGCTCCTGTTCGGTGGGCTCGGAGTACCAACCACCCCAGACAGCCAAGGATCGGCCTATGCCCCATGGTTCTGAGGTGACCTTGGTGCAAGCCTCACAGCCGGCCCAGGTCACTGCTGAGACACGACTCATTGCAAGGCCAGGCTACTGTCACCTTGGCTATGGTCCCCACAGAGGCCCCAAACACTGAACAGGAGGAGGTCAGGGAAAACTTTAATATGCAGAAGAAAAATGCTGCTTTTAACCATCTTAATTTAAATGACAAAAGCACAGAAACAGTTACCATGTCAAATCTTTTGTTTTAAACTTTCCCTTTTTTTAGTAGTTTATGTTTAAAACAATACTGTGCCATATTTGCTTCCTCACCTCTGCTGCTGCTTGATTGTATACTTCCGGTTCCAAATGAGGTGTGTGCTTGACTGGTCATTTCATTAAAAATAGTTACCTATCTCTTGTAACTGTTGTTCTTTGAGATGTATTGCTCATGTCCTTTCCAATAGGTGTGCACGCACCGCGTGCATGATTGTTGGAAGGTTTTTCCCCTAGCGGGTTTTTCCCCTAGTTGGGTCAGCTGTGGAGACCCCTGGAGTGGCGCCTTCATGGTGATGTATATAGTACCCTGCCAACCAGCTGCTATCTCAGTTCCTTCCTTCTTGCCAGAATACTGCAGCAGAGGGGAGGCGGGCAGGAGTTGGAATGGATATGAGCAACACATCTTGAAGAACAACAGTTACAAGAGGTAGGTAACTGTTTTTGCTTTTTCGAAGGATTGCTCATGTGCATTCCAATAGGTGACTTCCAAGCAGTTTCCCTGGGGGAGGGGTCAGAGTTCACCTGGTTGCTAAGTGCAGGACTGCCCTGCCAGAGGCTGCGTCGTCCCTCGCCTACTGGGTAATGGCGTAGTGTGACATGAAGGTGCGGATAGAGGACCACGTTGCTGCCTTGCATATAGCCTGGATAGGGACCTGCACCAGGAATGCTACAGATGACATCTGCGCTCTTGTGGAGTGCACTGTAAGCAGAAGGGCTAGAATTTTAGTCAGGTCGAAGCACGTCCTGATATAGGATGTGATCCATGATGAAATGCGCTGGGACGAGATCAGAAGCCCCTTCATCCTTTCTGCGATTGCAGTAAAGAGCTGTGGTGACTTACAAAATGGCTTTGTGCGCTCAGTGTAGAATGCTAGGGCACACCTGATGTCCAGGGAATGGAACATCCACTTCCTGTAACTGGCATGTGGCTTAGGGAAGAACACAGGTAAAAATATGTCTTGGTTCACGTGAAACTGGGAGACTACCTTTGGTAGCACCGTGGGGTGAGGGCGTAGCTGCACCTTGTCTTTATAAAAGACCATATAGAGGGGCTCTGAAGTCAGCGCTCTGAGCTCAGATACTCTTCTGGCTGAGGTTAAGGTCACCTTCCAGGAGAAAGGTAGGACAGAGGGCACATCACCATGAGCGTGGGCAGGACCAGGTTGAGGTCCCACTGGGGAATGGGCTGTCGTATCTGGGGATGAAGTCTGTCCAAGCCCTTGAGAAACTGTCCCTCCATGGGATTGCCAAAGACTCAGCTACCCGCTGCCCCCAGGTGGAAGGCCGAAATGGCAGCCAGGTGTACCTTGAGAGATGAGCTTGCCAACCCCTGCTGCTGGAGATATAACAGGTAGTCCGAAATAAGGGGAATTGGCGCTAGCTGCAGTTTGGTGCCCCGCTGCAGATACCAAATGGAAAAGTACTTCCACTTTGCCAGGTATGTGGCATGAGTGGAGGGTTTCCTACTTCCCAGCAGGACCTCCCTCACTGGGTTTGAACACTGAAGCTCAAGAAGGTTCAGCCATGGAGTTTCCATGCCTTGAGGTGGAGGGACTCCACGTTGTGATGTTGCAGACAGCCGTGGTCCTGGGTGGTTAGGGTTGGGCACACAGGAAGGGCTACTGGCCTGTCTACTGAGAGGTTCAACAGCGTGGTGAACCTCTGCTGGCAAGGCCACGCTGACGTTATGAGGCTCAGGTCTCAGTGAACCTTGAGGAGGACTCTGTGTGTAAGAGGGAAGGGCGAGAACCCGTAAAGCAGGTGACATGTCCATGAAAGGTGAAAGGCGTCTGCAGTGGAGCCTGGGCTGTGGTTCAGGAAAGAGCAGAACTGCTCGCACTTTCTGTTGCTCCACGTTGTGAACAGGTCTATGTGGGGAGAGGCCCACCTCTGGAAAATTGAGTCGAGGCGGTCGGCTAGCTCGTTTTGCACTCCTGGAAGGTACAGCGCCTCTAGGTGTATCGAGTGGGCGATGCAAAAGTCCCGCAGCTCGAGGGCTTCTTCGCACATGAGAGAGGAGCGAGCACCACCTTGTTTGTTTATATAGAACATCGCTGCAGTGTTGTCCATCACCAACACACATGTGCCCTGAAGGCAGGCCTGGACCGCTTGGCATGCTAGACGAACCGTCCTCAGCTCCCTTACATTGATGTGCAGCGATAGTTCTGCGTGGGACCATAGGTATTAGCTTCTGATATTGCCCAGGTGCACTCCCCAGCCAAGCACCAAGGTGTCAGTGACTAGGGATAGCGTAGGTTGGGGTTTGGCAAAGTGTACTTCCGCACAGACCACTATCGTGTCCAGTGGGTCCCTGCCCGGCCTGTGCATCCACACTAAGCACGCCCCTGAAGGGGCCGAAGGCATAACCTGGCATGCTGGACCATATATGTGCAGGCTGTCATATGCCCCAACAGTTTCATGCAATTTCTGGCCGTGGTTGTGGGGAATCAGCGAAGGTTTTTGAGAATGTCCCTGCGTGCTTGGAAGCACATGTCCAGCAGGAATGCCCTGGCCTGTGTGGAGTCCAAGAGAGCTCCTATGAAGTCTGTTCTCTGTGTTGGGGTCAGTGTGGATTTGGGCACATTAATATGAGGCCAGCGTGTGGAGTGTGGCCCAAGCCAGCGACAAATGCTCTGCAGCCTGTGCTTGCGACTCAGCCTTACATAAAAACGGCCGTACTGGGTCAGACCAAAGGTCCATTTAGCCCAGTATCTGTCTGCCGACAATGGCCAATGCCAGGTGCCCCAGAGGGAGTGAACCTAACAGGCAATGATCAAGTGATCTCTCTCCTGCCATCCATCTCCATCCTCTGATGAACAGAGGCTAGGGACACCATTCTTTAACCCTCTCTGGCTAATAGCCATTTATGGACTTAGCCACCATAATTGATCCAGTTCCCTTTTGACCATGTTATAGCGTCCAGCCTTCACAACCCCTCAGAAGGAAAGTTCCACAAGTTTGACTGTTGCGCTGCGTGGAAGAAGAACTGCTTCCTTTTAAATTGTTTTAACCTGCACCTTTTAATTTCATTTGGTGACCTTATTCCATTATTATTGGGAATAAGTAAATACTTTTTCTTTATCAATTTCCTCCACATCGCTCATGAGTTATAGACCTCTATCATATCCCCCCTTAACTCCTCTTTCCAAGCGAAGAGGCCTAGCCTCTAATCTTTGCTCATATGGGACCCTCTCCCCACCCAATCATTTAGTTCCCTTTCTGAACCTTTTCGTAGGCTAGAAATATTTTTTGAGGTGAGAAGACCACATCTGTAACAATATTCCAAAGTGGCGTACCATGTATATATAAGGGCAATACGATTGCTCTGTCTTACTCTCTATCTCCTTTTTATGAGTCCTAACATCCTGTTTGCTTTTTGACCGCCGTCTGGCGCACCTGCGTGGACATCTTCCAGAGAACTGTCCACATGACCAAGATCTTTTTCCTGAATTGTGTAGCTAAATTAGCCCCATCTATTGTATGTTAATAGTTTGGGGTTATTTTTTCCAATGTGCATTACTCCATGTATCCCACATTAAATTGCATTTTTTGCCATTGGGGGTCTGCCAATCACTTAAGTTTTGTGAGATCTTTTTGAAGTCTTCCACAATCTGCTTTGTCTTAACTATCTTGAGTATTTTGAGTCACATCTGCAAACTTTGCCACCTCACTGTTTAACCCCTTTCTCCAGATCATTATGAATAAATTGAATAGGATTGGTCCTAGGACTGACCCCGTGGGGAAAACCAGTAGTTACCCCTCTCCGATTCTGAGCATTTACGCAGTTAATTCCTAACCCTTTTCCCGTGTCTTCTAACCAGTTCTCATCCATGAAAGGAACCTTCCCTTTTATCCCATGAGCACGCTTAAATTTATGTTAACAGCCCTTTGTGAGGGACTTGGTCAAAGGCTTTCTGGAAATCTAAGTATACTATGTCCACATGGTCCCCTTTGGTCCACCGTTGTTGACCCTATCAAAGAACTCGTAAAGATTAGTAAGAACCGACTTTCCCTTTACAGAAACCATGTTGACTATTGCTCAACAGTTAATTTTCTATGTGGTCTGACAATTTTATTTTAACTATTTGTTTCGACTAATTGCCTGGTAACTTGACGTTAGACTTACCGTCCTGATTGCCGGGATCACCTCTAGAGCCCTTTTTAAATTTGGCGTTACTAGCTACTTCCAGTCACTGGTACTGAGCTGATTAAGGACAGTACATAATCTTAGTTAATAGTTCGCAACTTCACATTTGAGTTCTTTCAGAACTCTTGGGTGAAATGCCATGGTCCTCGGTGACTTGTTAATGTTGAGTTTATCAATTAATTCCCAAAACCTCCTGTTAGTGACACTCAAGCCTGGTGATAGTTCCCTCAGATTTTGTCCACCTAAAAAGCCAAGCTCCGGTTTGTGTGAATCCTCCCTAACATCCTCAGCCGTGAAGACGAAGCAAAGAATCCATTTAGTTTTCCTGCAATGACTTTATCGTTTACGTGCCCTTTGTATCTCGATCGACAAGGGACCCCACGTTGTTTTAGCAGGCTCCTGGCTTCTGATGTACTATAACATTTTTGTTTATCACTTTGGAGTTTTGGCTAAGCCGTTCTTGCAAACTCTCTTTGGCTTTGCTCATTACACTCTTGCACTTAAGCTGGCAGTGTGTTAGGCTCCTTTCTATTTGCCCTCACAAGGATTTGACTTCCAGTTTTTAAGGAAAGTCTTTTTATCTCTCTCTTGCTTCTTTACAGTTGTAAGGCCAACGGTGGGCCCTCTTTTAGTCCGTTTCTGGTTTCTTAATTTGGGGTATACATTGAAGTTGGCCGTATTATGGTGTCTTTAAAAAAGGCCCATGCAACTTGCAGGGATTCACTTTCATTAGTCACTGTACGTTACTTTATTAACTAACCCCCTCTTTTTGCATAGTCCCCCTTTTGAATTAGAATGCCACAGTGTTTGGGCGTTGAGTGTTCTTCTCACCCACAGTGAATGTTGAATGTATTGGATATGGTCATATGTCCAAGTGGGCCTGCTTATAGTTTACCTCCTGGACAGCTGCCGCGCTCACACCTCAGGATTAAATCTAGAGTTGCTCTCCCTTGTGGGTTCCCGGTACCATGCTCCATGAAGCAGTCATTTAAAAGTCGAAAAATTTTATCTCGCATTTCGCTTGAAGTGAAATGTCCAGTCATATGGGGATCATAATTGAAATCCCCCCACTATTATGGGATTCTTCATTTTGATAGCCTCTCTAAGTCTCCGTACATTTCAATCAATCAACTCTTTATAGTCCTGGTCGGTGGTCGATATAGATCCCTAATGTTATATTCTATTAGGAGCATGAAATTCTATCCACAGCGTCTATAGAATATGTGACTGCTTACGATTTTGTACTTCATTGAATCACATTTCTTTACTATAGCGCCACGTTCCCCCCTGCAACGACCTGGTCTGTTCCTTCCAATGATATTTTGTGTAACCCCAGAAATGATTGGGTCCCATTGATTGTTCAGTCCACCAGGTTTTCCTGTGATCCTGTTACAATCAATAGCCTCCTTTACACAAGGCACTCTAGTCAGCCCAGCCTTATTTTAACTTCTATGCATTCTGTGTACAAGCATAAACTTTGCCTGTTTTTCTGCCTTTTCTGATGTGCCAGATTCTTTTTTTCATGTGACGTTATCAAATCTGATCTGGCCTACATATTCTCTTCCGCCTCTGTTCTGAACTATAACCTGAGATTCCTGTAATCAGACTGTTCCCTAAGAGAATTGTGTCCGATCCATCATGCTCCCCGGCAGCAGTCCGGCGTTCCCCCATCTCCTAGTTTAAAAAATTGCTGTACTAAAACCTTAATGTTAGTGCAGCAGTCTGGTTCACTTTGGTTTAAGGTGGAGCCCATCTTTCACCGTATCAGGTCCCCCCAATCCCAAAAGTTTCCCCAGTTCTAAGAACGTAAACCTCCTCTCTACAACCATCGCCTCATCCAACGCATTGAGACTCTGAGCTCTGCCGGCTACCTGGCCCTGCGTGTGGAACTGAGCAATCTGAAAATTGCCCCCAAAACAAACCCCCAAGAGTCCTGGATTCAGCCTCTTCCCTAGCAGCCCTAAATTTGGCTTCCAGTCATCTCTCCACTTCCCGATGTCATTGTACTACTGTACACACGACACAGCTCCTCCCCAGCACTACACATAAGTCTGGTCCTATGATGCCTCACAGAGTCCGCAACCCTTCGCCCACGCAGGCAAGTCACCATAACGGTCTCTGGGTCATCAAACAAACCCAACTATCTATGTTTCTAATGATCGAATCTCACCATTACTAACTACTGCTTTCCTAAAACTGGGTTCCCTCCCGGAGAGGTAACCTCAGTGCGAGGGCAACCCCACCCATTTGGAAGGAGGGTCCCAACTATGGGAAGGTTCGCTCCGCTCCCATTGAGTGCTCTGCTTCCCGGGCCTTCTTCCTCTCAGCCAGCACAGAGGCTGTCTAGTGAGGTTGGGAACAATTCCTCTACAGTGTCCCGATAAGCCCTTCAACATACCTCTCGGCTCTCCTTAGCCTTCCAGTTCCGCCACCCCTGCCTTCCAAATTCATGACGTTGGTCCTCTGAGGCGCCAGAGCTCTTGCAGACCGATCCACAGACGAACCGAGCCAATTGCTACGCCACCTGCCCACAGGGCAGGGAATATAACATGCGACACTCAGCGCAATAAACTGGCTAGCCCCCACTCTGCTGCTGGGCTTCTGCCTGCATTGTCTCCTAGTTAATGAAAGGGTGGTTTAAAGAAAGGGGTTTTGGAATATGGTTTGGATTATAGGTTTTAAGGGGACTACTGGGGAACAGGTAGGACCGACAAAGGACCCCCCTTCCCTTGCAAAACTCCCTGTTAGCAGCCCCTGTTCACGAGCTCCCTGGTCACTTGTGCGCGGCTTTATAAAGCCCTGGCCTGAGTTAATGCCTCGCCCACTGATTAAGGCTCAGCCAATTACCAGAGGCTTCGAGCTTTCAAACCTTCCTTTGAAGCTCACAGCCTCCAGCTGCCAGCCACAGCACACAGTCCTTCAAACAAACAACCAAACAAACAGACTGGCAAACACAAGCTCAGCATACAGCAAGTAACCCCCAAATACAAACACACACACACTGCAGACAGTCACTTACCCCACAGATGGTGTATTTGCTCCTCCTTCACCTGGAGAACTCCCTTGCAAAGCTCCCTGTTAGCAGCCCCTGTTCGCAAGCTTCTTGATGAGCCAGTCATCCAGGTACGGAAACGCTTGCACCTGACATTTGCGGAGGAAGGCTGCCACGACCACTATACATTTAGTGAATACCCATGGGGCCGCCAAGAGGCCAAACGGGAGCACCCTGAACTGGTAATGCTGACTGCTGACCACAAAGTGAAGAAAACGTCTGTGGGCCGGGATAATGGATATATGGAAGTAAGCATCTTTCAAGTCGAGGGCAGCGTGCCAGGCCCCCAGATCCAGGGGAGGAATGATGAAGGCCAGAGAGATCATGTGAAACTTTACTTTCCTTATGAATGTGGTGAGGTCTCGCAGATCAGGATAGGCCGGAGCTCACCCTTGGAATGGGTCCCTAGCCTCCTTCTGTCAGAGGGTGGAGATGGTTGGCAGGAGAGAGATCACTTGATCATTACCTGTTAGGTTCACTTCCTAGCATTGGCCACTGTCGGTAGACAGGATACTGGGCTGGATGGACCTTTGGTCTGACCCAGTATGGCCATTCTTATCTTCTTAGGGGGATGAGGAAATAGCGGGAGTAGAACCCCTTGTCCCTGAACTCCTGAGGAACATCCTCTATTGCCCCTAGAACGAGGAGCAATTGGGGGGAGGGATAGCTCAGTGGTTTGAGCATTGACCTGCTAAACCCAGGGTTGTGAGTTTAATCCTTCGAGGGGGCCACTTAGAGATCTGGGGCAAAAATCAGTACTTGGTCCTGCTAGTGAATGCAGGGGGCAGGACTCAGTGACTTTTCAGTTCTGAGAGATAGGTATATCTCCATATATCAAATATATCACCTCCTGCAAAAGGAGTTGTTCGTGAGAAGGGTCCCTGAAGGGGGAAGGGGTGTGGGAGGGCAGTAGGGAACAGAATTGGATAGGATATCCCATCTCTACCATGCTCACAGCCCAGCAATCTGATGTGATCTGGGACCAAGCATAGTAGAAGCAGGAGAGTTGAGGATCCAAGTTCAATACTGATGCTCTGTCCTCGGGCACATCTTCAAAAATTTGGCTTCAGGCCTGGGGGCTCTTTGGCCAAACCCTGGCCTTGGCCTGAGGAGGACTGTGGCGAGTGCTTCTTATTATTTCTGCCCTGTCTCCTGGACAAGTCTCACCTGAGAGGCCCAGAGCAGAAATGGGATGGGGCTGAGGCTTAAAAGGCTTTCTTTGGGGTGCAGGGGTGTGGATCCCCAAAGACTTCAAAGTCGCCTGCGAGTCCTTAAGGCTGTGCAGGCAAGAGTCTATATTTTGGGCAAACAAGCCTGCACAGTCAAAGGGGAGTATCCCCAACACCTGCAGCCATGCACTGCACCTCATTGTAATAGCAGTGGCCGTGGTCCGAGTCCCCCGTGTTTCACGCGACCTGGAGAGAGGTTCTCGAGACCACTCTGTCCTCCTCAACGAGTGCGCTAAATTCCCTGCACAAGTCAGCTGGGAGCAACTCCTGGAATTTTGCCAACGAGCTCCAAGAATTGAAAGCATAGCAGCTGAGTACCACTGGCTGGTTGGCACTTGAAACTAGAGCCCCCCGGTTGAGTAGACCTTTCAGCCAAAAAGGTCAAGCTTCTTAGCATCCCGTGACTTCTTATGTGGAACTGGGGACTGTGAGCAGTGCCACCTGGTAACACTAACCTTATGAGCCAGGGAGCGGCACCAGTGCTCCTTTGAGGAGTTCTTTTTCGGTGCTGGGACGCTGCACGCCGATGATGCTGGTGCCATCTCTGGTGCTGCCTGGGGGTGGAAGGCCGACTCCATCAGGTGGAGTCCCACTCTCTCTTAGTCCTGGGTCTAAACCTCCTGCAAAATGGGCACTTGTCTATCTGATCGCCTTCTCCTAAGCACTTGAGATGAGCAGCATGTGGATCACCTGTCGGCAAAGGTTTTGCACACCTCTCGCACATCTTAAACCCCTGTGACCGAGGCCTGCCCCAGTGCCTGGGGAAACTAGGGCGGGAGGAAAGCCCCCCAAAGTAAGCTCAACTAACTACAAAATACTATATAACAAACTAATAACTATTTACAACTAAGAAAAGGGAACCACTAGGTAGGCACTTGGGAATGCAAGAGACTGAGCTTCTCGAATGACTGTCACTGGCGGTAAGAAGGAACTGAGCAGGAGGGGGTCGGCAGGGACCTATGTGCACCACCATGAAGGCACCACTCCAGGGGTCTCCACAGCTGACCAGACCAAAAACCTTCCGATGATCGTGCACGCGGCATGCGCACACCTATTGAAATGCACATGAACAATCACTCGAAGAAGAACTTGGGTGTTCGTAACTCTGAGGTTTTGCTGTAGTGCTAACCAAGTCATTAACCTTTTAAAATCAGATGCAACTCCACCTGAGGACTTTCCAGTTACATCCATCACTTTTATAATATAATTCCAGAGCTTTTGATTGTTTTTGTAACACTAACTCCAAGTGCTCTAGGAATCTAGTAGCATCACGAAGCACAATTTCCCTGCTCCACATAGGATCATGTTTAAAATGTATAGAATGTAACACTAATGCTAACTAACTCTTGCAAGTTACACAGTGAAAGCAGAGCATTTTTAAGAAGACAAACCACACTGCATTTATATTCTCTTTAGATACACTCAAGTTATAGCTGAGCTACGGAAATCTAAAGGAAACAAGCTCAGCTTCTAAAACCTTGTACTTGCAGGAATGAGAACTCCCACAGCAGATGCATGCCCGTTAAACTCATTTGTTGGTTTAAGCTTCTGTATGCGTGCATGTATCTTTTTATTATAGAATCACAGAATCATAGACTTTAAGGTCAGAAGGGACCGTTATGATCGTCTAGTCCGACCTCCTGCACAATGCAGGCCACAGAATTTCACTCACCCACTCCTGTAACAAATCCCTAACCTATACCAGAGCCACTGAAGTCCTCAAATCGTGGTTTAAAGACTTATACCCATGCATGTCTGTATTGTGTGTTCAGAGAGCCATTTATCCTCACAATTTGATAGCCATCACTTGGGGAGCCAGGAGCTAAATTAAACAACTGTGACCTTGCCAATTTTTTTTTTAACTCTTCTGTTTACTCTGCACAATTCATTATGGTTACAGGTGTTAGTACAGGCACAGCAGTCCCCATTGCACAGAGAATGTCAGCATTAAAACAATGCAAAAGGTAGTCAGTCGACTCTCCGAGATGAGAATCCACTTCCCTGCATATATGACGTTTGCTAGTTTAAAGGAACAGAGAGTTTGGCATGTAGTTTGTAATTCAGACTGTGCTTCGTACGACTGTGAGAAATTAAAGTGAGGCAAAGCAGTTGCCTCTAGTGGTTTTAGCTATTCTGCTGCACACAAAACTAGTAGTTTCTGACTTGATTGGTTTCAGAGAGGATGTGGTTTATGTTCCTGCTATTCAAATGTCTCAAAGCGAATAGCAGCCAACTGTTCCTGAGTCTATGTGTGAACCTGTGTTTATGTACAGGAGTTGTATGCAAGAATTCAGTCTTTTATACCAGGGCTGGGGCCCAGAGGTTACCTAACCAAGGCCTATTCTTTCAACTCGCTGGCAGACTGAGGAATGTACCAAATTTACAGCTGTCCTCATCCTTTATAAGAGGGGAAGTCTGTGAACACTTTGGGTCCCTCATCCAATGTGACTAAGCTTTTCATATCAAGATGGAGGTATAGCTTCCATAAACTCCATATCAGCATCCGCCGCCAAGTTCATTGCTATGCATTTAACAAGATTTAATTTCATTTGCCATCATATTGTCGATTCACCTGTCTTGGCTAGGTCTGTCTGAGGTTCCTCAGTCCTCGCTAGTCCTGATTAACTTGGTGTCACCTACAGCTTTTGCTGCCTCATTACTCACCTCCCTTCCAAACCATTAATAAATATAGTGACAACACTAGACCTAGTGTGGAACCTTGAGGAATCCCCACTGTAATCTTTTGTCATCATGAAAATTGACCTTTTCGTCCTACTTGTTGCTTTCTGTCTCCTAGCCAGTTTTTGATCCATGACAATACTTGGTCTCTCATCCATGACTACTTAGTTTCTTTAGTGGTAGCCATGTTAGTGTATATCCACAAAAAGAACGAGGAGTACTAGTGGCACCTTAGAAACTAACAAATGTATTTGGGCATAAGCTTTCATGGGCTAAAACCCACTTCATCAGATACATGGAGTGGAGAATAGAGTAAGAAGGTAGATAAATACACAAACACACACACACACACAACGTGAAAAGATGGGTGTTGCCATACTCACTCTAAAGAGACTAATCAGTTAAGGTGGGCTATTATTAGCAGGAGAAAAAAAAACTTTTGTAGTGATAATCAGGATGGCCCATTTCCAACAGTTGACAAGAAGGTGTTAGTAACAGTAGGGGGAAATTAGCACGGGGAAATAGTTTTTAGTTTGTGTAATGACCTGTCCACTCCCAGTCTTTATTCAAGCCTAATTTAATGGTGTCCAGTTTGCAAATTAATTCCAATTAGCAGTCTCTCATTGGAGTCTGTTTTTGAAGTTTTTTCGTTGAAGAATTGTGACTTTTAGGGCTGTAATTGAGGTTGAAGTGTTCTCCGACTGATTTTTGAATGTTATAATTCTTGATGTCTGATTTGTGTCCATTTATTCTTTTGCACAGAGACTGTCCGGTTTGGCCAGTGTACGTGGCAGAGGGGCATTACTGGCACATGATGGCATATATCACATTGGTAGATGTGCAGGTGAACGAGCCCCTGATGGTATGGCTGATGTGATTAGGTCCTATGATGGTGTCCCTTAAATAGATATGTGGGCAGAGTTGGCAACAGGCTTTGTTGCAAGGATAGGTTCCTGGGTTAGTGTTTTTGGTGTGTGGTTGCTGGTAAGTATTTGCTTCAGGTTGGGGAGACAGGCCAGTCCTTGCTTACAGACATATTGTTTCTCTAAACTTTGTTCCATTGTGTCAATTGATCAGTTTATAGGTGAATAGTTGAAGTCCTCCATTATTATCATTTGATCTCAGCACTGTCCATTTCTTTTTCTTAATCTGCAGGCTTGAATCTGTGGGTCTTTTAGCTAAAGCACTACCACCCTACCCCTTGTTTTTCCCATGTAATTCTTAGTCAGGTACTACAGTATCCTATTGATATATTTTTCTTTTGGTCATTCCACCATGATTCTGTAATGCCTGTTTATATCAAAATCCTTGTTCATTGAAAGGCATTCTAGTTCTTGTATTTTTGCATTGAGTCTCATATTTGCACGTAGACATTTATAGTTTTTATTTTTGACCAGTTGGCTGTTTTTATTTAACTCTTTAATCTGACACCCTGCTGATTTCACAGAAGTTTTCTGTGGTCTTTTCTTGTCCTTGTTCTGCACCTGTTGTATTTCGCACCCCACCCTTTATTGGATTAATTTATCATTGTATTACCCATGTCCTGAACAGATGTATCTGTATCACTGAAGTGCTCCTTAACTCCTGATGGCTTTCTCACGTCGTTCCAGTGATGGGCACCAATATTCATTCCTGCTCAGAGGCAAAACTCTGAGCAGGAATGAATGAAAGTGAGCACAGAGCAGCATGGTAGGCAGTACGGGTGACTGTGCTCTCATGGTGATTGCTTTGAGTATCTTGGCCCAAGCAGGCGTACACAGATCACATGATCTGCAGTGATTTAGGTCTCTGGGAATTGTCCCCATCCTGGTTTCTTTGTTGCAGTGAGACTCCTTGCAAAGTCGAAATAAGCTGTAGATTGAGGCCTTGTTTCATGTGGGGAGGTGGAATTCCTACAATTATGGAAAACCCTCTTCTGTTCCTGTAGAAGGCATTGCCACTTCAGCACTACTGTGGCGTAGCTGCGGCACTGTACCTGTACCACTAGAAGGCCCATAGTGGAGAGGTGGCCTTAACAATAAAGGCTTCTTTTTTTCTCTCTAGGGCTGTGTATCTTCTTAGGGTGCAGGAGAGAGGTTAGAATCATGTTCTTCCTTTAATCTCCATTTAGTCATCAGTGCTCCCCCTCTGAACTCAATGGTGGTGCAGAGTTTATATGATCATAAGAGATGCTGTCATACAACATGATTATAAGACAGTGGTTCCCAGTCATTTGTGGACTACTGTACCAGTTTGACCAGACTAAGACATCAGTTATACTGGTCAGTACCCGCCACTTTCCTTTCAGTTGTGAATCAGCTAACCCAGCATAGTGTTTGAGCTACGCCAAACTGCCATCTTGTGGTCTTGAGAGCAGCCCAGGGTCTGTGGGATTAGAGCACAAATAACCGAATAAGGGATGGGCAGCAGAGGTACTCTAGGGCCCAGCACGGGGGCCCATCAGAAAGGGCTTGGTCTTGCTCCCATTGAAGACAGTTGCCACCCCTCCATTGCCTTAACTGAGAGTAGAACTGGGTCAGCAGGTAGTGAGGGGAAGTCACAAAACCCTGAGGGGTGAGGACTGATACGTGCAGCACTAGTGTGGGAACCACAGTGTCAAAGAGTGAAAAGAGGCAATTAACTGAGGCTGTGTAGTCCAGTGTTCAGAGCCAAGACGCTGGGAGGAAGGGAGGCTGCGGCCAGACACTGACTTGATAGGCTACCTAGTCACTCACCCTCCAAGTGCCTTTGCTACCCTGGTTGGGGAGATGGAGTAAAAAAGCAGAAACCTCTTCGGTGATGATCAGCTGCCAGTTCGACAATTGCTGCCCTGCGCTTTCCTGGAGAAACAGATGGAAAACAATCCCCCAGATAAACAGTAACATCTCCTGGCTGTGCAACATTCGCAGACCCAGTGGGGGGCGATGCTGGGGTTGGTCTCTGAGCATGGGAAAGAGTGACTGCTGCCCTGGGGGCATGTAAGGGGTGGATTGTTTTCCCCATAGGCTATATAATTATTTCTGAATTGTTTTTCTCTTTTTATTTCCCTAGTGCCATCTAGACTGTCACAGACATGCTCCCCGCCGTCAGGCTGCCCGTCTCCTTCCATCCCAGCGGGTAAAGTCATCTCGCCATCCCAGAAGCACAGCAAGAAGGCACTCAAACAGGTAAATGGGATAGTCTGCGTGATCTAGTTCTGAGGGTACGTCTACACTACCCGCCAGATCGGTGAGTAGCAATTGATCTATCAGGGATTGATTTATCACATATAGATAAATTGATTCCTGATCGCTCTCCCGTTGACTGCTGAACTCCAGCTCGGCGAGAGGCGGAAGCTAAGTTGATGGGGGAGCGGTGGCTGTCGATCCCACGCCACAAGGACGCGAAGTAAGTGATTCCAAGTCCATCTAAGATGTGCCAACTTCATCTACGCTATTCTCATAGCTGAAGTTGACCCCAGCCCCCTCCAGTGTAGACCAGGCTTGAGAGTCTAATAGTGAAGTCACTTTACTCACTTTCGAAGGGAAACTCCAGTCTGCGGGGACACAATTCAGGACCTTTCCTTCTATTTCACAGTAAGCAGTTTCACTGGGAGTGGCTCCTGCTGGAGGTTCTTCAAAATCCTGTGCCTTTGTCAGTCTTTATTATACTACAGAATAGCTGGTTGAAATTATTTTTAATTTGTGGGAGGCGGAGACATATTTACTTTACACTTAATCTGTTTTCATGATTGCCCTCAGATTTCCACAGTCTGTTCCACAGGCCTTTTAGAGAAGCTCTGTATCAATGGCGGCTCTGGGGGTTTGTTGCATTTTGTTGTTCTTCACATCCTAATTGTGTTGCATGCACAAATTCCCCCTGCTTATTCTGTGCATATTTTCACCTACAAGGAATTCCATAGTTCCATAGGCAGATTGCGAAGAGCTACAAAAGGATCTCTCAAAACTGAGTGACTGGGCAACAAAATGGCAGATGAAATTGAATGTTGATAAATGAAAAGTAATGCACATTGGAAAGCATAATCCCAACTATAATATAAAATGATGAGGTCTAACTTAGCTGTAACCACTCCAGAAAGAGATCTTGGAGTCATTGTGGGTAGTTCTCTGACAACATCCGCTCAATATGCAGCGGCAGTCAAAAAAACAAACAGAATGCTGGGAATAATTAAGAAAAGAACAGATGATGATAAAACTGAAAATATCATGTTGCCTCTATATAAATCCATGGTACACCCACATCTTGAATACTATGTGCAGATGTGGTCGCCCCATCTCAAAAAAGAGATATTGGAATTGGAAAAGGGTTAGAAATGGCAACAAAAATTATTAGGGGTATTGAACGGCTGCCATATGAGGAGAGATTAATAAGACTGGGACTTTTCAGCTTGGAAAAGAGATGGCTAAGGGGAGATATGATCGAGGTCTATAAAATCATGACTGGTGTGGAGGAAGTATGTAAGGAAGTGTTGTTTACTACTACTTATAACACAAGAACTAGGAGTCAACAAATGAAATTAATAGTCAGCAGGTTTAAAACAAGCAAAAGGAAGTATTTCTTATTCGAGTGCTTGCTCATATCCATTCCAATTAGGTGTGCGCGCTGCGTGCACGTTCGTCGGAAGATTTTTACCCTAGCAACACTCGGCAGGTCGCCCCCTGGAATGGCGCCACTATGGCGCCTGATATATACCTCTGCCAGCCCATCCACTCCTCAGTTCCTTCTTACCGCCCATGTCGGTCGTTGGAACATTGGAGCGTGCCTTAGCTGATCTCCACCTCCCTAGCGATTCGCTCGTTTGTATAGTTATCGTGTACATAGTTCGTTTCTATAGTTCTAGTTAGCATTTAAATGAGTAGTTCTTACAGTTGTATATATAGGTAAAGAGAATCGGAGGCTCGCCCGTTCTCCTCCCCCGGTACCGGGTCCCATGCCCGGTTCACCAGGCTTCAAACCCTGCGTGGCCTGTCATCGACCGATGCCCACAGGAGACCCGCACGACTCCTATTTAAAGTGCCTAGGCAAATCCCACCTTGCGGACAAGTGCCAAATCTGCAAGGCGTTCAAGCCCTGGACAAAGAAAGTGCGGGACATTTGCCTGAAGCAGCTTTTGATGGAGGCAGCGCTAACTCCTCCATCCTCGGCACCGACTCCGGCACCGGGAACAAGTGCCTCCTCCGCACCGGACTGCCCAGCACCAGTAAAGGCTCCTCGGCACCACCCTTCACCGGCCCAACCCTCTGGCCGGCACCGCTCCCTCTCCCCAAGGAGCAAGAGGCACAAGGCTCCTGCGGAACCTACAGCTACACTGCAGTCAGAGCGTACCTCCAAGACGGACCGCCCGGCACCGTCAACTGCTGCAGCACCGCTTGTCTCCGCACCGTTGATTCCAGTCTCACAGGAGCCGTCGAGTCCGGTGCCTACCAGCTCCCCGGCGCACGCTGCGGTCGAGCTCGTCGTGCCCTCCACGCCGGAGACCTTCTCCACGGCATGGGACCTAATTGCTCTGACAGAGCCTGAGCTGTCCCAAGCCCCGGCACCACCGGTGCAGGTTATTCAGTCGTTGGGCAAGCCCACCATGGTGCGCCCACCTTCCCCGGGTTCCATCGAACGATGTCGGTCCCGATCTAGATCCTGCGGTCACTCTCGGTCCCAACATCACTCCCGATCCCGGTGCCGCTTGCAGTCCCGGTACTGCTCTCTATCCTGGTACCGGTCGTACTCGCGGAACCGCTCGAGATCCCGGTCTCCGTTGTGGTACTCTCGGCACCGGTCCAGATCCAGGCACCGCCGTACCTCTCGCAGCCGATCCCGGCATGATGATGTAAGGCACAGGTCAACCTCCCGGCACCGCATTGGTCACAGGTCCCGCTCCCGGCACCGCCACGGTTCCCAATACCATTCGCTGGTACCGCGCAGAGATGAGTTCTATGGATGCAGAGACCCAGCCCAATCAACTTCAGCTCCTCCGTGGCCTTCACGTCATCCATCCGCCTCCTAACATGTGAACAGTGCCTCCTACGGGGGTTCAGATACGCAGGCCCACCCAGACCACGGACCTCCTCAGTCGTCTTTTTGGACACCTTGGGCCTATCACCAAGCCCAAGGCGAACCAACGGGCCCCTCACGCTCCAGTTATTCAGAGCACCGTGCACCTGAGGCCACAGTCAGCAGACCTCCCCCCGCTGGTATGGAGGAAACCACTGCACACGCACCGGAACAGCATGATCTTCCAGAGACGGAGGTCTCCCAGGATGAGGCGTCAGTCCAGGACCCACTCATCCCAGGGCTGTCATCCTCCTCTTCCCCGGATGAGGCGGTAGCGGGCACATCATCGGGGCCATCTCTGATTGATCTCTGATCACACCAGCATCTTCAGCGGCGTGTCGCCCAGAATATCAACCTTCCAGTAGAGGAGGTTCCCGAGGTGGAGGACCCGGTTATTAGCATATTATCTGCAGAAACACCAACCAGAGTGGCTCTCCCCTTCATCCGTTCGATCCAGGCCAGAGCGGACACTATCTGGCAGTCCCTGGCTTCCATTCCACCCACAGCCAGGGGAGTAGAACGAAAATACATGGTGCCTTCTAAGGGGTATGAGTACCTCTATGTGCACCCCGCCCCCTGCTCGTTGGTGGTACAATCAGTCAACGAACAGGAGCGCCATGGCCAACAAGCCCCCGCGCCAAAATCTAGGGAGGCCAGGCACATGGATTTGTTGGGCCGAAAGATATACTCCGCCGGAGGCCTTCAGCTCCGCGTGGCAAACCAACAAGCCCTCTTAAGCAGAGACAGCTACAATACCTGGGAGGCGGTCGGCAAGTTTACTGAGTTGGTTCCGCAGGACTCTCGTCAGGAGTTTACAGCTCTCCTAGAGGAGGAGAAGAAGGTCGCGAGGACCTCCTTACAAGCCTCACTAGATGCCGCCGATTCAACAGCTAGAACGGTCACCTCTGGCATAGCCATGCAACACATATCATGGTTGAAAGTGTCCGGCCTACCACCTGAGCTGCAACACACCATATAAGACTTGCCATTTGATGGACAAGGCTTGTTCTCGCAAAAGACGGACCCCAGACTACAGAGTCTGAAGGACAACTGGGTCATTATGTGTTCGTTGGGAATGCATACACCCCAGACTCAAAGACGGTCATTCCACTCCCAACCTCAGGGCCCTTACCCCCCGCCTCGGCCAAGACAAGATTTTGCCCGAAGACGAGGTCGTACTACCCGCAGACGTCAGTCTGGACCTCAAGGGGGCAACAATTCCGGTCCCGCCAAACCAACACCGGGACCCAAAGCAAACTTTTGAGGTTGCGCCCGAGAGCAGTGTACCAATTGCCTCCCCGGATCCCTTTCAGTTTTACAACCGCCTTTCCCCGTTCCTCCCTGCGTGGTCCCAGTTGACTTCAGATCGTTGGGTCCTATGTACGGTGGAGCTTGGATACCATCTTCAGTTTGTTTCACCCCCTCCCTCCCACCCCCCCTCCTCGTCCCTCTTCAGGGACCCCTCTCATGAGCAACTCCTCATTCAGGAGGTTCGCAGGCTCCTCTCAATCGGAGCTATAGAGGAAGTACTGGAGGAGTTAAAGGGCAAGGGGTTTTATTCCCAATATTTCCTAATTCCCAGGGCAAAAGGGGGCCTCCGGCCCATCCTGGACCTGCGAGGACTGAACAAATTCATCAAAAAGTTCAAGTTCCGCATGGTATCCCTGGAAACTATCATTCCTTCCCTGGATCCTGGAGATTGGTACGCCGCTCTTGACATGAAGGATGCATATTTCCACATTGCAATTTATCTCCCGCACAGGAGGTATCTGCGCTTTGTGGTAAATCAGGGTCACTACCAGTTTACTGTCCTTCCCTTTGGTCTTTCCTCACCCCCTCGGGTCTTCACGAAGTGTATGGCGGTCGCCGCTGCTTCCCTGCGCCATCATCGAATACACGTCTTCCCTTACCTCGACGACTGGCTTATCCGAGGGGCCTCCAAGGCACAAGTCATCAGCCATGTCACCATCATCAGGGAGCTGTTTATGCGTCTAGGCCTGATCATCAATTTGGACAAGTCCACTTTGGTGCCTACGCAGAGGATAGTATTTATCGGGGCAATGCTGGACTCCAACCTTGCAACGACCAGTTTACCCACACACCGGTGTCAGGCCATAGTCTCCCTTGTCAAAAGTCTTCAGAGTTTTCAAACTACCTCTGCTCATACTTGCCTTGCTCTCCTCGGGCACATGGCTGCATGCACATTCGTCACAAAGCATGCCAGACTGCGAATGCACCCTCTACAAATCTGGCTCGCTTCCGTCTATCAGCCGGGCAGAGATGCCATAGACATTATTCTTACAGTTCCGCCGAATGTTCTAGGCTCCCTCGACTGGTGGAGGACATCATCCCGAGTGTGTGCAGGCCTGCCGTTTCATCCTCCCAGCCCTCCACGTCCTCACTGGGCTGGGGTGCTCACCTAGGGCACCTGCGCACCCAAGGCCTTTGGTCACCCTGGGAGTTGACACTTCACATCAGTGTCCGAGAGCTGAGAGCGGTCCGGCTGGCATGCCAAGCGTTCCAGTGCCATCTACAAGGCCGTTGTGTTGCAGTATTCACGGACAACATAACGGCCATGTATTACATCAACAAGCAGGGAGGGACACGGTCCTCCCCCTTGTGTCAGGAAGCTATCCGACTGTGGGACTTCTGCATAGCCCACTCCATAGATCTAGTGGCCTCCTTCCTCCCAGGAGTATGGAACACGCTCGCAGATCACCTGAGCAGGTCCTTCCTATCATACAAATGGTCCATCCGTCTGGACGTTCTCCATTCGGTTTTTCGGAGGTGGGGCTTTCCCCACATAGACCTGTTTGCATCCAGAGTGAACAGGAAATGCCAAGTGTTCTGCTCCCTACGAGGTCGCTCCCCGGGCTCCCTGTCGGACGCGTTCCTGATTCCGTGGATGGGCCACCTCTGTTATGCCTTCCCACTGTTTCCTCTCGTCCACCGAGTCCTACTCAAGCTCCGCAGGGACAAAGCCCATCTTATCCTGATCGCCCCGGCTTGGCCGAGGCAGCACTGGTACACCATGCTGCTCAACCTGTCCCTGTCAGACCCAATTCCCCTACCACTCTGGCCGGATCTGATCACGCAAGACTTCGGCAGGCTGCACCATCCAGACCTGCAGTCCCTTCATCTGACAGCATGGCTCCTGTCTGGTTAAGCCAATCGGAGTTGCGTTGCTCTGCCACAGTGCAACAGCTGCTGCTCAGAAGCAGGAAGCCCTCCACGCACTCGACATACCTCGCTAAATGGAAGCGCTTCTGCCACTGGTGCGCCCAGCACGGCCATTTTCCGCATTCTGTATTAGTCCCCACTATCTTGGACTATTTATGGTCTCTCAAAGAGCAAGGTCTGGCGATCTCCTCTCTGAGTGCATCTTGCAGCTATATCCACCTTCCATACTGGGGAAGCTGGCAGTTCCATTTTTTCCCACCCTATAGTTTCCAGATTCCTCAAAGGCTTGGAGCGACTCTACCCCCAGGTCAAACGCCCTACCCCTACCTGGGACCTGAACCTCGTCTTAACCAGGCTCATGGGGCCCCCCTTTCAGCCTTTCGCCACATGCTCGCTGCTGTACCTGTCCTGGAAGACAGCATTCCTAGTCGCTGTCACCTCGGCTGGACGAGTCTCAGAACTTCGAGCACTGACTGTGGATCCTCCATATATGGTGTTCCATAAGGACAAGGTACAGCTGCGACCGCACCCAATGTTCGTCCCTAAGGTTGTCTCCGCCTTTCACGTTAATCAGGACATCTTTCTGCCAGTCTTCTTTCCAAAGCCGCATTCATCGCGACGGGAACAGCAGCTCCATACTCTGGATGTCTGTAGGGCTCTCGCCTTCTACATTTGAGAGGACCAGACCCTTCCAGCGCTCACCTCAGCTATTTGTAGTGGTGGCAGAATGTATGAAGGGCATGGCAATCTCCTCCCAACGTATTACATCTTGGGTGACATCCTGTATTCGGGCTTGCTATGACTTGGCTCATGTTCAGACTGGTCATCTCACCGCCCACTCTACTCGGGCTCAAGCCTCATCTGCCGCGTTCTTGGCCCATGTTCCCATACAGGAAATCTGCTGCGCGGCCACCTGGTCTTCCATCCACACCTTTGCATCACACTATGCATTGGTCCAGCAGTCCAGAGACGATGCCGCCTTCGGCTCAGCGGTATTATGTTCAGCAACGTCTTGCTCCGACCTCTCCGCCTAGGTAAGGGTTGGGAATCACCTAATTGGAATCGATATGAGCAAGCACTCAAAGAAGAAAAGATGGTTACTCACCTTTGTAACTGTTGTTCTTCGAGATGTGTTGCTCATATCCATTCCACACCCGCCCTCCTTCCCCACTGTCAGAGTAGCGGCAAGAAAGGAACTGAGGAGCGGATGAGGCAGGAGGTGGTGGGCATACTATATCCGGTGCCATAGCAGGCGCCACTCACGAGGGGGCGGCGAAATGACCTGCCGGCTAGGCCCTACGAGTGCTCTAGCAGTAGCTGGGTAAAAAGTTCTCGACGAAACGTGCCCGCAGAGCATGGGAACCCGACGCATACACTAACTGGAATGGATATGAGCAACAATTCGTTGTAAGAACAACTGTTTAACAAAGGTGAGTAACTGTCTTTTCACATAATGCAACAGTCAGGCTGTCTGGAACCCTTTTTGCAATAGGATGTGTGAAGGCCATGCACCATAAAGCGGTTCAAAAAAGAACTATGATAAATTCATTGAGGAATAGGCCCATCCATAGCTATAGCCAGGTTTATGGGAGAATGGTGTTTCCTAGCCTCTGTTGCCAGAAGCTGGGAATTGTAGCGACGGGATGGCATCACTTGCTCATTATCTGTTCTGTTCATTCCCATCTGGGCACCTGCATTGGCCACTGTTGGAAGACAGTGATACTGGGCTAGATGGACCTTTGCGTAACTGACCGAGTAGGCCCATCTTATTTTATAAGGTTTCCTCTGTTTTGTGTAGAGGTTGAGACGCAGTGTTGGCATTGGAGCTTCCTGCTGTGGCCCAGGCCTGACCGTTACTGGAGTGCCGAGGGGCAACATAGTTGGTTGCCGACCTGTCCAGTGTGGCATCGTGGTCATAGAGGGCTGCAGAAGTGACTGTTGCCCCACGAAGGGCACTTAGAAGGGGCACACCTGCCCGTCAGGGGTGGAGTTACAGGCTGACCTCACCATCGCTATGTCCCTCTCTGCCCTCCTGGCCTGGGCAGTCGCCCCATGGTTGATGACCTAGCAGCGGCCGCACCGCCACTGCCACCAGCTTTGACCAGTCTGAGCCTGGCTGTGCCCACAGCCTCTGCTTCCGTGGAGCTAAGTACTTAAGAGACGGTGCCAAGCAAAGTTCCTAGTTGCGGCAGGCCACCATCAATTTCCCCTAAGAGCCGGCGCCCTGGCGAGTATGTGCTTATGTGTGAGAAATTGGGACAATTACATAGTGCCATCAACTATGGTGAATGACGTTTGATCGTGCGTTGCCTAGTAGCAGCTGGTGCCTAACAGTGTGAGTGGAGGACCCCCATTTTAATGGGGCAGCTGTTTCCGCGGCTGCGTTTCCGCTTTAAAATGAGCGTTGTGCGGTGCCCAGCGGCCGTGAAGCCCGAGCCCCCCACCTAACCCAGGCCGAAGGCCGTGACGTCCTCACTGACCTGGGGGCCCAAACTCAAGCCCTGCGGGTTTCGTGCTTTGGCTCCCTCCTGCTCCTGTTGGCAGCCGGCTTTGTCTGTTGTTGTTGGACCCTATACTTGGGCGGCAAGTGGGGGGCATTGGGTGAACTCCCAGGCCGTTCGTTTCCCCCTCTGGGGTTCATTCTTAATTTTTGTTTTCAGAAGGGGCGTTGTGTGCAATGAACTTGACACCTTATGGAGTATTTGCTGATGTAGAGTGTACTATTCACCTTATAAGTGCCCCGTAAGGAGGTTATGTTGCAGATGTGTGTTCCAGACAAAGGACAGCGCAGCCTCCAGCCAGGTATCATCAGAGTTGTTTGACAATCTGTATGTCAACATGTCCATTTCATTTGTTATTGGAGGGTGCCGAGAACAGTTAAAATTTGCATTCTAGTCAAACAGCAGCAGGGAAGCAACCAGATTGGATACCTTACTTCTACCACCAGACTCGCATGTCTTCTTCGCTCAACAGCTTAGAATTGAAACTTTCTTTAAGAGAGGTATGTTCATTAGCCTACGAGAGCTCCTAAGGGGCCAATTAATCTTTATATAGTCGAGGCAGGAACTCTCTGTGGAACACCTCTTATAGACTAGCAGACGTTTTGGAGCATGAGCTTTCGTGGGTGAATACCCACTTCGTCCCATGCATCCGAGGAAGTGGGTATTCACCCACGAAAGCTCATGCTCCAAAACGTGTGTTAGTTTATAAGGTGCCACAGGATTCTTTGCTGCTTTTACAGATCCAGACCTACATGGCTACCTCTCTGATACTTAACCTTTATAGCTGCATCTGAAGGGAGGCCAAGGGATTTATACGCACTGGTTGCAGATGAAGCCCAGCTAGGCTAAGAAATATAAAGAGAGGACCTTTGTAATAACAGAGGGCTACAGAGAGAGAGTCTACAGCCACTCTTTGGGCACAGAAATAGGAAGGGGAAAACTTTGGAGGAGAATGAGCCTTGGGATCCTCGCCCTGGAAGAATTGTCAACCTCAGAGCAGTTCTAGGGAAAGAAACCCTGGAAAGGCAGGACAGGAAGAATCCCAGGAAAACAGCAACAAGTACACCTTGGTGGCTGGTTACAGATCCCTGGGTTGGAACCCTGTGTAAAGAAAGGGCTTGGATTCCGGTACCAGCACTGGCAAATAGCAAAGGACTGTTGGAGGTGCTGTCCGGAGAGGTGGTCCAACAAGACTTTGATACCTCAGAAGGGAGGACTATATAATGACCTAGCTGGAGGAGTGAGTTGCAAAGAGAGAGCACTTTAGCGATGGAGTGACCACTTGCAGGGTGCAGCATATGGGAAGGAAGCTGCTATGCAACAACTGGCCAGGAGGAGGCACTCATGTGGAGAGTGGAGCCCGTCATGGGATAACCTTCAGAAGAATCCATTTCAAAAGTTCACTGGACTATAAAGGACAGGACAAGGAACCCCAAGTTATCTTTCACCTACGAAAACAAAGGAACTAAGTACTTTGGACTTTGTGGGCGATCATGACTAAGGGGTGGTCAGCCATCTTGCTGGAAGAAAGTCATAAGAATCTTACTTTTAACCAAGACTGTAGTTTTGTTCAGTCTTAATCACTAGAAAACATATTTTTACTTGTTTGTTTGTAACCCTTTATAACTTTATTCCTACTTGTTTATTACAATCCTATCTCCTTTTGTTAATAAACCTGTTTTACTTTTAATCTAAACCAAACTGTGCTGTTCTTGAATCAAAGTGATTGTTCACTCCAGTTAAAGTGATAAGTTGTGCATTTTGGCTCTGTAGAGGAGCAAACAAACCCGATTCCTCCAGTGCTACCCTACAGTCTTTGGGAGTATGCACCTCTGCAGTCTTCAGCCGCAGCAGTGTCATCCGGAGTGCATGTTTGGCCTGCCTTTCTCTCCTCTGAGGCAACAGGACTACCTTAGAAAAGGGGATTATCCTCACAAAGGCTTGGGGGTGAGCCACTCCAGCCACTCTCCCCCAGAGTCCTCCAAGCAACCATTTTCACTTGTTTCAGAGCACTGTTCCAGCCGTTGCTCCTCTGTCCTCATCTCCCCCTTCTGGGACAGGCTGGCCTGCTTTCACAGGTTTGGGGATCGATCACCACCAACAGCTGGGTCCTAAACATCAGCAGATTGGATTATGCCATCCAATTCCTCTCCACTCCTCCTCCCCATTCTCCCTCGCCATCCCTCTTCAGGAACTCCTCTCATGAGATATTGCTCCTTGAGCAGGTCTGCTCTCTGCTGGCGTTGGGAGGGGTGGAGGAGTTTCTTCTGGAACAGCAGGGTCTCAGCTTGTACTCCTGATACTTTCTGGTACCCAAATCCGAGGAAGGCATCCGACCCATCCTTGACCTTGGCCTCAACAAATATATCACGTATATGAAGTTCCAAATGGTGACTGTCAGCTATTCTCCCTGCGTTGTCTCAGAATGACTGGTTTGCTGCTCTGGACCTTCAGAACGCCTACTTTCATATGTGATTCTACCAAGCCACAGAAAGTTCCATCGATCCATCATGGCGGAACGCCACTTGCAGTGTACAGTGCTTCCATTTGGCCTCTTTTCTGCCCTCATTTCCTCCCCGCCCCCCTAAGTTTTTAACAAATGTGTGGTCATTGTTAGGGCATATCTCACAAATAAGGGAATTCACATTTTCCCATATCTGGATGACTGATTACTGAAAGGGAGATCGAGAGAGGAAGTTCTTGCTCACATCGGCACCACAGTGTGCTTGCTCAACTGTCTGGGTCTCATTCTAAACACCGAGAAATCAACCTTGGCTCTTGCTCAAAAAATCAAGTTCATTGGAGCCATATTAGATTCCATGATGTCCAAAGGATTTCTGGTGACTAACCATTTCCAGACAGTTCTCCACCTTTGCCTTTATCTACTGTGTCAGCCTTCCATGACAGTTTGGACATATCTGAGGCTCTTTAGCCACATGTCTGCTTGCATGCAGGTGGTCCAGTTTGCAACATTGTGCCTTGCTCCCTTCAAATGTGGCTCAGGATGGTTTACCATCCTACTCTTTGCTCTCTAGACAGACTTGTTCATTTTCCTCCACTGATCCTGGACTCCTGGCAGTGGTGGATGCGTCCAGAGGCATTCCCTTTGTCCAGACCTCACCAACCAAGTTGATTGTTACCAACGCCTCCTTGATGTGTTGAAGGGCACACTGATCAGAGCAGGAGGCCTCACTCCATATAAGTGTGCTGGAACTTCAGGCCATCTCTAATACACATCACGCTTTTTTGGGACAGTATCAGAGTGTCAGTAGTTCACGTACCTACTGACAGTATCAGCATGATGTAGTATGTGTACAAACAAGGGGGAACATGCTACAGGTTGCTCTGTCTAGAGGCGATCAAGCTGTGGCAGTTCTGCATCAAGGAGAACATTACTCCAATAGCCATTCGCTTACTCAGGGTTCAGAATCATCTTGCAGACCATCTCAGCCGGTATTTCCTGAGTTGCAAGTGGTCTCTAAAGACAAGTGTCCCCCAGGTCATCTTCATAGTTTGGGGCATCCCAATGATCAACCTGTTTTCTTCAAGGGACAACAGAAAATTTTGTCTGTCTGGCTCTCAAGGTGGCATCAGTCCAGGCTCCCTGTCCAGAGCTTTCCACCTCAGCTGGCAGTCAGCTCTCCTCTGTGTCTTTCCACTGGTCCCAGTCATCCTTCAGGTCATCCTCAGGCTCAGGGCGAATAGGGCCAGTTTCAATCTCTTTGCCCTGGCCAAAACAGTGCTGGTTCTCCGATCTTCTTGTACTGTCTGTTCAGCCTCCCATACTGCTTTCTCCCCATCCCAACTCCATCAGAATCAAGGCCTCATCTCGTGTCCTGCACTCAGCTCCCAGCATCTCACGTAGTGGCTGCTGCATGGCTGAATGAGGAAGAGCAGTGTTTGTCCAATAAGTCCTCCTTAACAGTAGAAAGCCCTCCACCAGGATGGCCTGTTGAGTGAAATGGAAGCCATTTTTGGTGTGATCATTAGCTGCGGAATCCAATCAATGTTGGCCTCTATCTAGGACATTTTGGACTAACTGCTGCACCTTCAGTCATTGGGGCTTGCATTTAGTTCACTGAAACTGCATCTGGCTGTAATATCAGCATTTAACCTCCTCCCTCCCCCGTTCAGGGAAAATCAGTCTTCTCCAATATCATAGTAGCAAGATTCAAATCTACATCCTCTGGTCAGTTCCTCTGTGGGACCTTAACTCAGTCTAGCAGCCTTAATAGGACCTATAGTTGAGCCCCTTGCATCTTATCCCTTTCCGCTTTTGTGTCAGAAAACTGCATTCCTGGTAGTGATAACATCCACAGGGAGAGTGTGTGAGTTGCAGACTCTTACGGCAGAGCCTCCTTATACACAATTCTCCAAAGATAAAATGACCTTATGACCTCATCCAAAATTTTTGTCTAAAGTGGGTTGTCAGTGTTCTTTCTTAAGTCATATTCCTCTCCAGGGGAGCAGTGTCTCCATACCTTATATGTCAAGTGATGTCTAGCATCTTATCTGGACAGGACTAAACCATTTTGAGCTTCGCCTTATTTGTCATATGCAGATTGCATGAAGGTTCAAGCAGTCTCTTCATAGACAGTACCCAAATGGATATCATCTTGCATCTAAAGTGCATATGAAATAGCTTTGGCTACACACCTTCTGTGGGTGCGAGCTTATTCTATGAGGGCACAAGAAACGTCCATAGCGTTCCTCAGTGACATTTCCGTATTGGGCATTTGCAAAGCTATTATGTGGCCGTTGATACACGTGTTCACAAACCATTATGCCATAACCACATCTTCCAGAGTGGATGCTGGTTTGGTAGAGAGATTCTGCAGTCCTTGTTTAGGTAGAGTTCAAGCCCCACCTCCTGGGGAGAGTACTGCTTGTGAATCACCTAAGTGGAATACACATCTGCATTTACTCAACAGTTACTTACTGGAACTGTGGTTCTTCGAGATGTGATGCTGACGTGTATTCCATGACCCACCCTCCATCCCGCCTGCATAGGAGTCTCGTTTCTGGGCGTTTGGTACAAAGGAACTGAGGGAGGGTCAAGATAGCTGGGGAGGGGCTACGATCATTGCCCCTCTAAGTGGAATACATGTTGTGCACTTGTTGCTTCTTAGGCCCAGCTGTACATCCCATAAGAGAGAGCTGTGTTGAGGTGCTGCCTGTGATATGTGTAAGCGGCAGCAGCGGGTGCCAGAGAGATTTTTCTGTCTGCAGCAGGGTGGTGGGGAGGGGGAATGTGTAGAGAGTGGGGAGAAGTATGGGAGGCCAGAGATCGGGATTATGGGGGTGACAGACACCCCCCTTTCCCTGCACTCAGAGCTGCTTTTTTACACACACACTCTCCCTCCTTCCTTCCTTCCTGCCAGAGTCAATATCTGCTGAAGATGAGTTGATAAACCCAGGCTTCGTTATAAGCAATCTCTGCCTCCCCAGCACCCCCAAAATCATAGATTTCCAGGCCAGAAGAGACCATTGTGATCTTCTAGTCTGACCTCCTGTATAGCACAGGTCATAGAGCTGCCCCACAATAAGTCCAGGGCTGGAGACTCCACCACGACCTTGGTAAATTGTTCTAATGGTTAATTACTTTCACTGTTAAAAATCTATGCCTTATTTCTAGTCTGAATTTGTCTACCACCAATTTCCCACCACAACTGCCCCGTCCTTTTAGCTCCTTGCTGCTTCCCCCACTGTCCAGGTCTCTGCTTCCACACCCCCACCCCAGTCGCTCCCTCCCCATAGGTACCTGCTTTCTCTCCAACTTGTCCACTTTTCACCATGGCAGACCTGGCCCTCTTCCCCCATATGTCCCCGCCTCTTGGGCTCCTCACCCAGGGCAGAGGGAGGTGGAGGATCCATGCCGACTCCACACAGCTCTTACCCTGAGCTGGCTCTGGCCATGAGACGGCGTCTTGGAGCTGCAGCCCGGCCACGGTAAGAGCTGTGGGGATCCGTGCAGAACCTCCACCTGCCTGCGGTGCGGGGTGGCCCAAGCAGCCCCTAGCCCGTGTCCCTGCCCGCCAGACTTCCCACTCCACAGCTGCCTGCAAAGCTTTTACCCTGGCTGGGCTGCAGTCACCACTCCCAGGAGGAAACGTAGGGTACTGGTGGTTGGTGATTCCCTTCTAAGGAGGAACGGAAGCAACCATCTGCCAGCCTGACATGGCATCCCAGGGGGTGTGCTGCCTGCCAGGAGCCCATATGGGGAGGAGGGACAGCTCAGTGGTCTGAGCATTAGCCTACTAAACCCAGGGTTGTGAGTTCAATCCTTGAGGGGGACATTTAGGGATCTGGGGCAAAAAACTGTGTGGGGATTGGTCCTGCATTGAGCAGGGGGTTGGACTAGATGACCTCCTGAAGTCCCTTCCAACCTTGGTATTCTATGATATCCAAGATGTTACAGAGGGATTGTTGAGGACCATCCGGCCCTCTGACTACTACCCCGTGCTGCTCATCCATGTGGGCACTAATGATACTGCGAGGTCTGACCCTGAGCAGATCAGACATGACTACAGGGCTCTGGGAGTAAGGGGGAAGGAGTTGGGAGCGCAGGTGGTGGTCTCTTCAATCCTTCCAGTCAAGGCTAGGGGCCCAGGCAGAGACAGACACATCCTGGAGGTGAATGCCTGGCTGCGAAGATGTTGTCGCCACGAGAGCTTCAGCTTCCTTGACCATGGGATGGAGTTCTGGGAAGAAAGACTGCTGAGCAGAAATGACATATTTTGCATCGCAGAGACTTTGTGGGATAATACACATGACTGGAATATTGATAAAGAAAGGTGCAGCCTGCTCAGGAAGGACTGGCAGGGAAAAATGGGAGGAGGTGTTGCCTTATATGTAAAAGATATATACAGTTGGACTGAGGTTGAGATGGAAATAGGAGACAGACTTGTTGAAAGTCTCAGGGTAAGGCTTAAAGGGGTAAAAAAAAACACTCACAAAAAAACTGAAAGTGATGTCATGGTAGGGCTGTATACACACCACCTAACCGGAAGAAGTGGTGGATTAGGCATTTTTTAATCAACTAACAAAATCATCCAAAGCACAGGACATGGTGGTAATGGGGGACTTCAGCTACCCAGACATCTGTTGGGAAAATAACACAGCAGGGCACAGATTATCCAATAAGTTCTTGAAATATATTAGAGACAATTTTTTATTTCAGAAGGTGGAGAAAGCTACTAGGGGAGAGGCTGTTCTAGATTTGATTTTGACAAATAGGGAGGAACTGGTTGAGAATTTGAAAGCAGAAGGCAGCTTGAGGTGAAATAGATCATGAAATGGTGGAGTTCATGATCGTAAGAAGTGGTAGGAGGGAAACCAGCCCAGTAAAGATAATGGATTTCAAGAAGGCAGACTTTAGCATACTTAGTGCGTTGGTAGGTAAGATCCCATAGGAAGCAAGTCTAAGGGGAAAAACAGTTCGAGAGAGTTGACAGTTTTTCAACAAGATCATAGAATTTCAGGGTTGGAAGGGACCTCAGGAGGTATCTAGTCCAACCCCCTGCTCAAAGCAGGACCAATTCCCAACTAAATCATCCCAGCCAGGGCTTTGTCAAGCCGGGCCTTAAAAACCTCTAAGGATGAAGATTCCACCACCTTCCTAGGTAACCCATTCCAGATGTTATTAAGGGCACAAGAGCAAACTATCCAACTGTGTAAGAAAGATGGCAAGTGTGGCAAGAGACCCACCCAGACGTAACAAGGAGATCTTCAATTATCTGAAACTCAAAAAAGAGTCCTACAAAAAGTGGGAACTGAGTCAAATTACAAAGGATGAATATAAACAAACAGCACAAGCATGTAGGAATAAAATTAGAAAGTCCAAGGCACAAAATGAGCTTAAACTAGCTAGAGACACAAGGGGCACCAAGAAAACATTGTACAAATACATTAGAAGCAAGAGGAAGACCAAGGACCGTCTAGGCCTCAATGAGGGAGGCAGGGGGGAAACAATAACAGAAATGTGGCAATGGCAGAAATGGTAAACAACTTTTTTGTTTCAGTTTTCACCAAAAAGTTTAACAGTTATTGGACAACTACCCACTTCTTTTACTTTGTTGTTTAGTCATGGTGGAGCTTTTTTGGTTGTCGTCTTCTGTTTTTTAATGTGGGGCGCACATTTAATTTGTGCCATCGGTATTGTGTCTTTATCCATGCAACTTGCAGTCATTTCACTTTTGTGATTGTACCTCTTTAATTTCTGTTTAACTAACTTCCTCATTTTTGAAGTTAAATGCTATTGTAGTGTAGTATTGTTGTTTTTCCTTCCACAAGGCTGTTAAATTGAATTATATTATGGTCGCTTTTACCCAGTGATTCAGCTATATTCACCTGTAGGACCAGATCCTGGGCTCCACTTAGGTCTAAATCAAGAACAAATTGGCAGGTTGGCCAAAGGCATAGTCTAGACTAAAAGTACTAGGGGAGCAAAGGGCTCAGGTTTTCACACCTAGCTCCTGCTTGGAAAGATATGACCAGTGCTATGAGTGCAATGATGCAAGAAAGCATAGCCATCACTTCACTTCTTGGCTTAGTGTCATTAGTGGCTCTTCCTTATTTGTAAAACAATATTGTGACTTGATTTCGGTTCTCCTAGCATGGTCTGGAAAATGTATTGCATATAACTGAGTGGACACCACTCTTCAACATGGTGCTGAACAAATTAGGACGCTGTACTGGAGGAGAGGAAAAGCAAATTCAAGAGTTGAGGACACTCTGCCCCAGCCTATTGATGTATAATTCCAGAAACTGTAGGCTTGAGTGTCTCAGGTGACTGCGAGTGTTGGGATGCCGCATGAAACAGAAAGAGTTGATCTGAGATGTGCAGAACCAAAGCCATAAAGACCAATACAGATCAAAGCTAACTCTGTGACCTACACCCTCAAATAAACTGGCATCCCGCAGTTTTGGAATACCAGTGTAGTATGCTACCAACACATGGTACTGCTAAATAAGCAGATGACTGCATGTTGCACCACCTGAAGTTTCCAATTGACCTTCAGGTATAGGCCCAGGTAGAGAATTACAGTGATCCAATATCCAGGCATGACTAACCAGGATGAGGTTCTGCACCTTACTGGAAAAATCACAACTTCCTTGTCAAACATAGATGGGGAAAATGAAGTCCTTTTGACCGGAGTGGTTATGTGGACATTTGGAAGGAACAAAGAGGCCAGGTCCTACCGTACTCTTATCATAGTCCAGATCTCAGCATGACTCTTGGAAGGCTCAGAAATTGTACCATGCAGGTCTGATAAAAGCAGAACACTAATTGTGTATTGCTGGCCCTTCAGCTTGAACCTCTCACTCTGTGCTCTCTCAGCCTGGTGTATACACTGAACAAGAGAGGTGCGAGAATGGATTGCTGTGCTATACCACACAGGAACCCAAATCAGATGTATAATCACTTAATGCTGCCCTCCTGGGTCTCCGTGTTTGAAGAATGGAGCTATGCAAGTGCAAATGTATGTCTTAGGGCTTGTCCCCAGCACCCCATGATCACTGGTCCCAGAGACTGCCCTCAGGTCCCAGAAGGAAAAGCAAGGACACTTTGGGCTAGATCTTGGCCCTGATGCAGCCACTTTCCACCAGTTCACCATAAAGGCAGCTTAACTGGCTACCTAAGGATTACACTGACATGGAATCCTCAGGTGGTGAAAGGCCAATGTAATGAATATCACCACCTTCTCCCACTCCTCCTTCAGATGGGTTGTGTGGCCAGCGAAGGGTAGGTATGGTGAGGAAGGTGCAATTCCTAGCTGATGCCAATCTACCAGACTAGCCTCTGGGGCCATTATCCTCAGGTGCAACTTACACAAGCCCTGATGCTGACATCAGTATTCACACTCTGTGCTAACTACTGCTTGATGTGCCTTTTTCTTTGCACAATCTTATCTCGTATTGTCTGTTCTTAACTGTATAAATAAAGAGAACAATAAAATGTTTTAGATAATAAACAAAAACCACATGCACTCACATGCTGACTATGTGCTAGGAATATGGGACTCTCTCCCTCTGGGGCCCTAGAGAACAACTTTGAGAAGATGAGAGATTAAATGTGGGGAGTTGGAGGGAGAAGCCCAACAGCACTTCCTCACCCCCTAAAGGAAAGTGATAGCATGCAGCAGTGGTGTTCTCAGATCTGCTTTCTGGTGCGCATGCTGCCAGGCATCCAGACTGCTAGCATTTAAGAACACAAGTGATAAGAGACAGGAACTTAAGGCAACAGGAATAAGTGCATTAGCCAGGAGAGGGAAAGAGAGACGGAGGGCAAAACAAACGGAAATAAAAAGAAAATAATCCTTCCAGGAAACAGTTTAAAACTGGGGCAAGCTGTTTTCCACTCACTGTTTGGAATACAGTCAGCATGCTAGACGCCCCAGTCAGCTCCATGTTTTTTTAATTCCTTGAGGAAATGCACCTGGATATTTTTAGAGGTATTTACAGAGTGTTTCCACTGTTGCGCTGAAATACCTGTTTGCTGCTGCCTGGATCAGCCGCAGTATGAGGGGAAAACTCATTTTCACTCCAGTGGTGGTAGTTTTTTACACGGAGTGGTATAGTTTTTGAAAGTAGCTTTAAAGGAACACTGTCAATTTTGACTGGGCCCAACATGTAGATGGTAGAAAAACCAGGCTTTTACAAGAGCAAACACCAGTCTCAGTGTTGACATGCAATTTTAAAAACCTCTTTTTAAGTGAATAAACAAACATTCCTCCTTTCCCTGCAGCCTTCCCCCCAGCATGTGTTTGCAGCGCAAACATTTCAGCACCGAGAATAAAACCAAAATTGAGTTTGCTGGTTACATTGTCCTGGCTGAGAAAAATGCACCAAATAAATGGCATCAAGCCAAGAAGTGAACTGGATTTTTTAGAACCCTTTCATTTGTAACAGTCTATGAATAACATAGGACCATCGGATACATACACCCCAGCAATGTACAAGAACAAACTGGTGCTCCCTCGAATCCAGGATCTTGTTGACAGTAGCTAGTACCAGATCTTCAGTAGAAGATGCAGAAAAACCTGCTGTTGGCAATTATGGTGTAATTTGCTCACAGAGGAAGTTTTTTACAGACCCCTGTCAATCAGGAGTTTGCTTGTGCCCTGAAGCAGGAAGGTTTATAGTCTGTCCAATGTAACAATGGATGTCTGCATTATCAATATAAATGTCTTTTTTTAAAAAAAATCTCATTCATTTTTGGCCTCAATTATATATTGTGGCAGTGAATTCCACAGATTATTTATGCATAGTAGAAAATACTTTATTTACTAGTTTTAAATTTGTTGCATTGCTGTTTCCTGAACAAAACAGTCCCAATCTCCTCCTCTAATCTAGTCATTATTTTGTATACCTCTGTCATATCCCCACTTATTTGTGTCTCCTCTGAACTAAACATTCCCAATCTTTTCAATTGTTCCTCATACAGAAGTCTCTCCAGGCCTCTAATTTTTTTGTTGTCTGTCTCTGAATCGCTTTTATATCTGATATATGCTTTTTGAGACAGACTTACTTTCTATCCCATGCCTAATTTCCATCCTACATGCTACTCTCGGTTGGTTTCATTAGGGCTAGATTTCCATTTTTTAGGCTAGCTTTTTGGCTTGAATGACTTTGTGAACTTTAGCATTTAACCCAACTTTCATGTCTTGCCCTCCTACTTCCTCGTCTGGTTAGGGGATGCATGCCTTCTAGGACTTGATTATAGTTGGTTTAATAGCCTCCATGCTGACCCAAAGGATTTTAATTTGCTTCACTTTCAATTTTAGAATCTTTGACTACCTTCCTCATTTTAAAAAATTCCACTGTACAAGTTTTTTGTAAGATTCCTTCCGAGGAAGCTGAGATTAATTGTACTGTAGTCACGAGAGCTTAAATTCAGTGAGAGCTGACCAGAGAGGAGCTGTAGTAAATATTTTGAAACCTGCAGGAGCCCCAGCATTCCCCGCAGGGCTGAAGCCCTGAGCCCCCGGATGCCCCGCAGGGCTGGAGCCCTGAGCCCCGGGAAATACTCGGGGAGAATTCAAGCCCTAGCAGTCACTATTATTCAGTGGCTCTATTATAGTTCTGTGTAGTTATTGTTACTGTTATTTCTCATGTTCTCTAGAACTCGCTGTTCCAAGAAATGGTCATTTAAGATCCTGAGAAACTGTTCCACTTAAATCTTTTCCTGTTGTGTTATTTGAAGAGTTTATATGCAGACAAAGGGTAGAAAATGTGTCTCCTTAAAATGGACAGTGCACTGGAAGCAGGGGATGTATTTCTGAAGCTCTTTAAAATTCTTGGCTGAAAAGTGCTATCAGGGCCAAAGTACGACTTCTTGTAAAGGAAACTTTCTGTAGGGTGGTTATTACAAGCTTGGTTTGAATTTGTTATCAGTCATGTCCTTCTCCCCGCTCTCACTAGGCCCTGAAGCAGCAGCAACAGAAGCAGCAGCAATGCAGAGCAGGCATGCCTGTATCTTCTAACCAGCATCTTCTACTGAAGACTGTGAAGGCAGCCAGTGACTCCACACCTGCTAAACCTGGTACGAGGCAGCGAGATTCCCAGGCTCTCTTTTACTATCATGTCTCCCTAACTTGCCTTTCTTAGGGAAGAGGGAGGGAGAGGAAGCCCCTGTTTTCCAGAGCATTCTTTGTATTTCTAAACTGTTCCAGCTTCTGTCCTCTTGACTTTGTCTATACTAGGAAAATGCATCGTGTTAGGAAAAAATACTAGATTTTAAGGCCAGAAGGAACCATTATGATCATTTGACTGATGCCTTGCACAGTACAGCCATCACCTAATAATTCCTGTATCAGGCCCGTACATTCTGGTTGAGCTAGAGTAGAAAACAATCCAGTTTTGCTTTAAAGACTTCAAGTAATGAAGAATATACTACAACCCTTGGTAAAATGTTCCAATGGTTAATCACCCTCACTATTAAAAATGTGCACCTTATTTCTAAATTGAATTTGTCTAGATTCAGCTTTCATCCATTGAATCTTACTACGCTGTTGTCTTGTAAACGAAAGAGCCCTCTGCTATTAGAAAACTTCTCCACATGTAGGCATGTACAGAATATGATCAAGTCACCTTGTAATCTTCTGGTAGATCTGCTAAACAGATGTAGCTTCTTAAGTCTCTCACTATAAAGCACGTTTTCCAAAACTTGAATCAATCATTTAGCTGTTTGCTGAACCCTTCACAATTTCACTACACTTTCTGAAGTGTGGACACTAGAACTGGACACAGTATTCAGTGATATCTCACTAATAAGGAGGTAATACCACATCCTTACTGCTTCTCAATATTTCCGCTTATGCAACAAGAATCACATTAGCTGTCTTAGCCACAGCGTCACGCTGGAGTTCATGTGCATTTGGTTATCCACGGTGACCACTAAGTCCTTTCAGAGTCACCGCTTTCCAGTGTACTGGCTTTCCATCCTGTAACTAGGGCCTATATATTTTGTTCTGAGATGTGTGTCCTTGCATTTGGCTGTATGAAAATACACATTGTTCAAACAAGTTCAGCTTACCAAGTGATCCAGATCACTGTCTTTATTTACCACTCCACCAACTGTTGGGTCACATTATCTGGTTACACCTTCCTTTGATGCTATTGAAGGGGTTGCTGGAATGGGGCTTCTGAGGATTGTGTGACCCACAGAAGCTGTGTCCTTCTCATACCAAAGCTGTCTCCACCCATCCTACCTGTTTGTTTTTTTTTAAAAAAACCATTTTGGTTCCAAAATGCACCACCCCCCACAAGATATTCCTGACATGGATTGTGCCCTTAGTGCAGAGAGAGACAAACTTGTGCTTAACATCATGCTAATTAAAACGTATTTCTAGTGGGGGAACAGATCCATGGAGATCTGTTCATAGCCCAAAGCTGTGTGATATCTTTAGCAATTATCTGGGAAAAGACATACAATCACTGCAGGTAATGTTTGCAGGTGTAACATAGTGCCTGCAGTTATTACCCCCCTCCTCCAGGAACAGGGCTGTTACTGTTCCTCCGATCTCCCTGAGCTACATGACAAAGTTTTTGTGGCACAGCTATGTCAGCTGCAAGTGTGAGCAAATCACACCCCTGAGCCAACATAGCTACGCCGGCAGAAATCTTGGTGTAAATGTAACGAAGCCAACAGAAAGTGTGCCTGTTGGCGTAGATCTCACCATTCAAGGAGTTGATGTACCCATGCCAGCAGAACGCTTTCAGTTGATTTATGCTGTGTCTCCATTAGAGGACTCTGCTGCCTTTGCTATTCCGGTGTAGCTATGCCACTATTCCGGTGTAGCTATGCCATTTATAACAGTGGTGGGCAACCTGCAGTCCATGGGCCACACACAGCCTGTGATGGTAATCCGCTGGCAGGCCGCGAGACAGTTTGTTTGCAACAATCGTCCGCAGGCACAGCCGCCCACAGCTCCCAGTGGCTGCGGTTCTGCAGTATGCAAGGGAGGAGCACACATGATATAAAGCTGTTGATGGGCGGGAGGAAGCCCAATATTGCACACCTTTGAACGGGTTCCAAATGCTTGATTTCCAAGCATAACATTAATTAATGACGATATTATTTATTAATGTTTGTACAGTGCTTTGAAGTCGAAGTGCTAAGCATTATTATTCATTATTTATATAATTATTTATTAATGTCGTACAGAGCGTGTAACATTTTTTATCAGCCTTGAGTGAATAAAGAATCCTACCACCAATGGAAAATGGCCCTTCATAAAGGCACAAGGGCTTAACATTCCCCGTTAGGGATTAATCTCCTTTCCTGTTTGTTTTAGCTAAGAGCAAAAATAAAAAATATATTTTAATTTTGACAAAGTTACTTTTGTGAGACTAGCTTAACTATAACCTTATCTTGCGGCCCGTCACAAGTTATCAATACGTCACATCCAAGAACACTGGTAGGCAGGTACCAGGTTAGACACATGGTTATGACTATTCCTGTGAGTTCAGTGCATCTCCTCATACACACATACAAATACCAGGACATGTTACACTGCAGCAACTCCATTGTTTTAGCACCAAACCTGGAGCTGTCATTACAGTGTCTGTCTAGTAGCTTCACATACACAAAAAGGAGGGAGAGAAAAATTAGGTCAATAAAATGTCAGATGCTTTTGCTCCCAAATCAAAAGCTAAATCCAGTCCTTAAAAGTGACTTATCTGGTGCAGCCTGCTAGCCAGTGTAATAGGGTGAACCATTAACTACAGAAGGAAGATCAGCACTTATGGACTCTAAATAACTTTTTGCTCTCAGATCTGCCAGTGATCTGACTCCATGGGAGTTCCATCCTGAACATGGGAGTTGGCTTGGCCATGTAGTATTAAGGAGAATTTTGATGTCTGGCTCTTTTTTACTTGTTTCTGCTTAACTGTGCATGTTTGTTTGTTCCCTTTTTTCAATTGACCCCAAGAGAATCAAACCCAAAACCAGCTGAGGCTGTCTTGGCTAGCTGTTTAATTGCTGCTGGAATGTCCTGTGTAACATCTGTTCAGATTAATGCAAGGTTGAGGCTAGGCTGCATATATCCAGCTGCAAGGAACAAGCATATCTGCCAGATGCAGTTTGTGTGTTGTTCAATAATGAAGTTATTGACAAGCTTGGCATTCAAGGAGTCCCAAGCCAGCTTTGACATTAAGACCCTGTTCAGAGGAATAAGGGAAGGGAAGTCAACCACTTCTTCATTGCTTCTGAAGCACTTCTTGCATGTACTGCTCCATGCATACACAGGAGCTATAGGGGAGGCTTGCAGGAGGAAATGCCAGGGGAAGGGGGTGCCTCTGGCCACTCCTAGATAGATGAGGGAAGACCTGAGAAGGGAGCTACAACTAGTTTGCATGGAAAATCTTGTGTATTTTATGTTTAAGTGTAGAAAAGAGTGTGGTGGGTGCATAAAACCTTCTACACAAGCTGGTGGAAACCCAGTGCCATTTCAAACTTTTCACAAAGTTTTCATTTCAGTTTAAATCTGAATGGCTCTCTGGCTCTTCGGCTTCAGCTTTCTTCTCAGAGCTCCCCTCTACCCTAGTCTTAAGGCCCCACCCTGGCCCTTTTCATGTCCTCAGGGATGGAGTGCATCTTACACCAGCTTCTGGCAGCAGGCTGGGAGATGGGAGGGCCTGGCCTTGCCACATAATTCTGTGGTGTTGTAGCATAATTTTGGTCTAATATGCGAAGTGGTCCACACCCATATTACGTAACACTTTCAATCTTCAAAGCGTTGCATAGCCTGCAGAATTCCACTCTGTGCTTTCGGTTTACACCCTCCTCATAATTGCAGACAATTACCATGTCCCCTTTGGTTATTTCTTAGCGAATCAGATATACTGGGCCATTTCCCTGCAGCTCCCTGTATCATTTTTGCTATTTTTCTCTGAATTCCCTTCATTTTGGCTGCTACATTATGATCGGGAGGTCCCCTGAATCCAGCTTCTGACCTCTGACTCACCAGCCCTGTGCAGGGTGTGAGTGAGAAAAAGAGGCAAAAACCATGCAGTAAAGTTGTGACTGAGGCCATCAAACTAATTCACTTGAGACTTAGAAGTAGCTCTCTCCCTCTCCCTTTGGTCTTAATAGACTCTCAGTATTTCTGGGTCAGAGCCTTGGATGTTTTATAAAACCTCCAGTACAATGGGGTATGACCCTGGTGGGAGCATTTGGGTGTTACTGTGACCTAAGTGATTAATAACAATGTTCAGTCGCTTTGTGACTTAACCGTGTGTACTCCTGAGTTCCTCTTCTGTTGCCGAGGGACAGGAGCACCTTTGGCTATGTAGTGTTGTCATGGTTTCTTTCCCCACTCTGAACTTTAGGGTACAGATGTGGGGGACCTGCATGGACAGGGGAACTCTCTGTTTCCCCCTGGGTTGCCTTGAGGGACTTCACCAATTCCCTGGTGAACACAGATCCAAACCCCTTGGCTCTTAAAACAAGGGAAAATCAATCAGGTTCTTAAAAAGAAAGCTTTTAATTAAAGAAAGAAAAGGTAAAAGTTATCTCTGTAAAATCAGGATGGAAAATGCTTTACAGGGTAATCAGATTCCTATAGACCAGAGTGTCCTCCCCCTAGCCTTAGGTTCAAAGTTACAGCAAACAGAGGTAAAATCCTTCTAGCAAAAAGAAACGTTTGCAAGTTGAGAAAACAAACATAAGACTAACACGCCTTACCTGGCTAATTACTTACAAGTTTGAAACATGAGAGAGTGATTCAGAAAGATTTGGAGAGCCTGGATTGATGTCCCATTCCCTCTCAGTCCCGAGAGCGAACAACAACAAAACAAAAAGCACAAACAAAGACTTCCCTTCGCCAAGATTTGAAAGTATCTTGTCCCCCTATTGGTCCTCTGGTCAGGTGTCAGACAGGTTTACTGAGCTTCTTAACCCTTTACACGTAAAAGAGACATTAACCCTTAACTATCTGTTTATGACAGGAGTGCAAGCCTGTTACTGCATATTCATCTAAGGCAGTGGGAAAACACTTGCTAATGTTCTTAATTCAGCTTATTGAGGAAGAGAAGGGGAAAAGAAAATGCACTTCGGGAGCGGGAATCTTTTTCTGTGACCAGAAAGAAATGTTACTGCTGTAGAAAGAGGAATGTTGAAAAATGGAGAGCAGCACAAATGATCGGGGAGTGGGAGGGATTGATTTATGATGAGATTTTGAAAGTGTGAAATCTGACTAACTTGGCTAAGGAATGACTTTAAGGGGAAGGCCATGATGATAAACTGAAGTACATGAAGGGTGTAACCACTAAGGAGGGAAAAGAATGATTGGAGGTGGCCTAAGGGAGCACCATGTGGAGTAATGGGTTGAAATGAAAAAAGGGAAAATATAGGCTGAGTATCGTGAAATGTTGCCTAGCAGTGAGCTCCATCAGATAGTAGAGCAGCCTCGGAAAGGAAGTTCTCGTAGTCCCATCACTGGACTGGAAAATGCATGAAGAATAAACTGTCTGCATTGATGGGGGATAGATGTAGATAATCCGGGAGACTGTTTTCCATCTCTATCTTCTGTGATGATTTGATAGCTCCTGATAAGGTAAGAAGGCTCTGCTGCTTATAGAAGGCTGGAAAATCAGTGCAAGGAGAGGAGAAGAATGTAAGGGCTTCTCTATTCTTACACAGCACTGCAGCAGGGCAACTGTAGTGCTTAGTGAAGACGCTACCTGTGCAGATGGCAGAGCTTCAGCGTAGGTATCTGTCCCGTCGACATAGCACTGTCTACACCAGGACTTAGGTTGGTATATTTATGTTGCTCAGGGGTGTGGATTTTCCACATCCCTGAGTGACATAGTTATACCGACTTCAATGTGTAGTATAGAGCAGGGCTCAGTGTCCATCCTGTAGAACTTCTTCTCCTGGCACTGCTGTGAATTAGGGTATCCATCTTAAATCCATGCACTTCGTGTAACACTTCGTGGTTTGTAGAGCCCCAATGTTAAAATGTTTGTTTCCTGTACAGCTTGGGAAGGAAGGCAGTCAGATGGACAATCAAGCAGCCCTCAGAACTCCACCTCCAGCTCCTCTCCTTCTGTTAAGGCTGATAACTCCCTGCCAGGTTTGGGGAAGAAACCATTCCAAAGATCTGACAGACTCCATGCAAGTAAGATATTTATTTTTCTGCACAAAGTGGGTTTTGTTGCTCTGATGGCAGAGTAAAAAGCAGAGCATAAAATTAAGTAAAAGTTGCAGCTAGTTCCAGGGTTGGAGCAGTTTCTAGCCAGTCCTGGAAGCCACTCCTGCTCTTCAGCATGAATTAGGGAAAATAAAACCACCACCCAACTCAGAAACTCTATACACACAAACGTCCATGCCCAGCTCTTCTCATCGGGAAGCTTTGCTGGCCCTTGTGTTAACAATCCTCTGTGCAACAGAGGCAGAAGAGGACTTGAATTTAGCAGCCTTTTCCTTCTAGCACTTAAGGTGTTTCCGTTACCTTAAAAAAGAAACAAAAATAAACCCCATCCTTTAAGCCCCAGAATGTTACTTGGTTTCCTGCCAGGTTTTTTAAGTTAACGTGTTTCTCAATTCCCCTTTATTGCTTGTGGTTTGTTTTACAGATGCTTAGAGTTTAAATGAAATCTCACTATTGTCTCTGTAGGCCAGGGGAGTAGGGGGAAACCATGTGCTCAGCCCCATCACCTCTCACTTTACATGGGCCAAAAAGTCCATTCATTGGTAACAGTTTTTGTTGGATTTGATCTGAATTAGTGGCCTTGAGGTGAAAGGTTCCATCCATATCCCATTCGGGGTCCTCTGTGATTTCTCCATGTCCCCTTAAGATCTTGCATTGTGGCAACCCACGCTTTGTCTGTAATGTCAAGAGCCCATCAGTAGAGCCCTGCAAATCTGTAGATATCTGCTTTATATCCACGGACCATATATGTGGATACAAATTTTGTATTCACCAGGGCTCTACCCATCAGTGCTGCTTTGTCAGTCACTCGAACATTTCCCCCCACACATTACTCCCAGTGCACAGGTGTGCAATCACGCAAATCACCATCACAGTTGGCCCTATTTGCCCCCTTTCTTTGCCTCAGCGTGGATGCCCACGACGGACATGGATGCCATGGAGATTGAAGTACTCCAGGTCAGGGCTGATATATGTTGGTGGGCCCATGTGAGGGAAGACTGCTGTTGCTGTACCTGTTCTAGGCATAAGTACCCAGCATACACAGAGCTACCGCACCATCCCAGCATTAATTCACTTAATTTAAAATCTGAGGCAAAAAGAATAAGGCAGAGCCATGTTCACTTATTGTTTGTGGCCATGCTCCTTGCCAGCACTTTGCCAGTGAGAGGTGTGCAGCACAGCTAGCTGGAGAGAGCTGCTCTGGATTCCAGACCCAACTCCATCTGCAGGTCAGGAAAATAGCGCAAATCAAACAGATTGCACAGTCTACACTGGAGTTTTCTAAATGGCCTCTGTGTGTGTGTGTCACCTTTCCCAAATGAAACAAGCTTCCATGGGAGTTGTGCTGTGGGGAGCAATTACCTTAAAATCATCATCCCCACGCTCTGGCAGAACATGATATGACTGTCTTCATTAGACTTTTTATTAATGTTACATTTTTAATTGAAGTTCACAGAACTTAATGGCATGTTGCCAACACTGTTTAACAGACAAGTCCAAGGGAAAGAGCACACACTGTACAGATGCTCTCTCCGGTCAGGCTGTTTCTGAAATTACAGTGCTCATGTGAGACTTTCTGTAGCATGGGGATTGGTGCTAGAACTGCAGGACTAGCCGTTAGGACCTTTACCGTGTGGGAAAAGGGAAGAAGAGAGAATATTTTTTCATTCTTACTGCTTTGTTTAGCATTGTGGTCTCAACACAAGAAGAACTGGCTGCTGAAAACTGTGTACGTGAGACTGGTTTTTTTTCTAAATCACTTCTGCTTTTGCTGAGTACAAAATACAAACAAACCAGCAAGAAATCCAAGGGAAGAAGCTGCCCCTGGCCACAGGATTAAAATAGAAGATTAAAGTACACTTGCTAAAAATAATCCTCCTGAGAGACACTCCTAACCCAGCACAGGGGAGGTTCTGCTATTTCGTTACCATGGGCAGCCTGGAACCTTGCAAAGTTAGGCAAACCCAGACAAAGCAGAATATTAGGGGTTAATATTTTTCTTGGGAGATGAGAGACCTTCATAGCCCCAAGAATCCCCACATTCTGTTTTTAATCATCCCATCACACTCTAACGCCCATGATTCCACGTAATGCTAATCCTTATGGCAGAAGGGTGGATGTTATCAGCTCTGCTCCTGACTTAGCCAGGGAGCTTCCAGGGTTTGAAAATGAGCCATCAAAACAGCATTATTAATAACTTCGTGTAACCATGAGCTACATGAAGAGCAGCTTAGAGGTAGGGGAGCCCTTATTCTTGCGTCAGGTGATGTGTTACACAGACCTCTGTGGTTCTTTACAGGGCAGCTGAAGAGGACAAAATGTGCTGAAATTGATGTGGAAACACCTGACTCCATCTTAGTGAACACAAATCTGCGGGCGCTGATCAACAAGCACACGTTCTCTGTCTTACCCACAGACTATCAGCAACGGCTGCTGCTGCTGCTCCCCGAGGTGGACAGGCAGGTATGCCACATATTCTGTATGTTCCAGGTAACAACATACAGAAACCAGGGATTGTTGGCTTCATACACAGCAGTTGTCAATTCACTGAGATAAGGGCAATCAAAAGTCAAGTTTCAGAACATGATGCTTGCTGGAAACTGGGATGGCATTTTTTCATCCGCGTACAACACTATTTGGAAAAATACATGGAGTGTTGCTTTCAAGGAAGCATTGGGTATTGATGGATACCAGAGGTGATGGGCGTATAGTTTTATCCAATATAGTGAATCCTATATTCCTAATAGTAGTGAGATCAGTTGATTCTGCAATAGTGGAGTGGACATGCTAGGGGCAGGGAGTGTTGAATGCCAGCTTTTTTTACAATGCGGTCTTATCTCCATAACCTTTTAGCAGAGGTGCCTTACTAGAGCAATTTAGCCCAGTCCCCTTGTGGTTTCTGGATGTCTCAATAGCTGTCATGTTAGCACTGTTATATGCTGGGTTTGGTGAAATGACACATGAGGCTGGATAGGGCTCTAACCTTGCACAGATGCACAATGCTTTATGTAGAGGGGAGAAGGTGTTAATGAATTATTTGTCAACACAGAGGAAGATGCTGTCCCTACTACACAGTCTTTGTTCTGAATTGGAACACAGAACACACAATTTAGAGCTGCAGAACATGTGGTGCAGATTTCATACATTTTGTGGATTGCCAATGAAAGAATTCTGTGTTTTAAGAAAGGATCTGAAAAAATGAAGAGGATAATTCAACGCATAAGAAGAGGGAGGTAGGCCCATATATATGGAGTAGCAGGTTAAGAAATTATAAAAATGAGTGGGAGAAGGATACAAAGAAGGCATAAAGGAAGGTGGTTTAGCAGGTCCATAGGCAGTTGGAGGAGTAGGTGGAAATGAAGGTAGCGATAGAAACATGGGCAAAGTTCCACAGAACCTTGATGGTGAAGATGAATACTGTTGTTTAATATTTTTTATGATGGCAGCATGTAGAGGCCTGAACCCCATCTTTCTAGGTATGTTATAAACAAATAACAAAAAGCTTGAACTGATGCACAGTGGAGTGACATCGTCTGAGAAGCAAACACATGATCATTAGCAGCAGCATTCTGTAAAGATTGAAGGGGGCGCAGATAAGATGAAGAGTCCACAGAGGAAGAAGTTGGAATAAGTGAGCTGAGCTTTGACCCAGGAATGGATAAAGGTTTTGTGGCAGAATGGAGAGGAAAGAAGGAATTTCAGAGCTGTAGAGCATGAGTTCTCAACATTTTTCATACTGAGGCCCCCATTCCCATTCCAGGATCCTTCCTTCTATCTAGCCATATGAGAAGGGCAGTGTGGTTTCAATACCCTGACAGCCCTAGATTGAGAGAACCCATGATATGGTTACAGCTAGAACTGGGTGAAATTTTTCAGCCAACACTTTTTTCAGTGAAAATTACAGATGATGTGACACTGAAACTTTTCATAGATTCCAAGGCCAGAAAGGACCATTGTGATCATCTAGTCTAACTTCTGCATAGCACAGAGCAGGTAATTCCTAGAGCAGATCTTTTTTAAAAAACATCAAATTGTGATTTAAAAATTGTAAGTGATGGAGACTTCACCACGACCCTTCAGAAATTTGTTTGTTTCATTGAATTGTTCAGGGGAGGGTTGAGTCCTTGCTCACATCCATTTCATGTTAGGTGTGCACATGCCATGTGCACAGTTGCTGGAGAGTTTTCCTTCAGTGGTATCCGTCAGGTCAGTTCTAGCACCCTAGGTGCTGTTCGCTTATGCATCAGTATAAGAGGCACTGCTGACCCTGCACCCTTTCAGTTCCTTCTGATTGCCTGTGATGGTTGCTGGAACAATTCCTCTTACTTCGGCAAGGTGTTTTCAGTGGTTTTCTTCTCTGTATCTTAGTTGATTAGTCTTATTATAGCTATAGTGTAAATGTTGTAAATAGCACTACTGTAGATGGTTAGAACCCCTTCCCTTATTGTTGAGGGGCTCCCTTCACCACTGGGACCACGCATGCTCCGGTCCCTGGGCTTCAAACCTTGTGCCTCCTCTGGCAAGCCTATGTCCATGGGCGACCTACACTCCAGTTGTCTGAAGTGTCTCGAAGGAAGTCACATGAAAGAGCTCTGTCAAATTTGTCAGGAGTGTAAGCCTCATACAAAGAAGGACAAAGACCAGACCCCGACTCCGATACCAAGCTCAGTACTGATACACAGGATGTGGGCCCCATGTAGGTAATAGAGGCTGAAGAAGAGGAAAAAGGCCTCCCTCCAGTGCAGGCCTTTTCTTCCTTTTCCCCAGATGAGGCTATCTTGGAAACAAGCCACTCACTGCTGCAAGATGATTTTAGAGCCCATCAGGAGCATCTGAAGTGGATAGCAGCTAACCTGGGGCTAGAGATTGAGGAGCTCAAGAAATTGTCCCACAGCCTCACTGATATTCTGGCTGCAACAGCACCATCTAAGGTGGTCCTACCTATTAACAAAGCGGTAATGGGTCCAGTCAGAGCCCTCTGGCAGACCCCATCTTCTCTGCTCCCCACTTTGAAGAGGGCAGAGAAGAAATATTATGTGCCAGCCAACAGGGTGCCTATACTCTGACCTCCTTCCTGGGTCCCTAGTTGTATCAGCAGCCGATGAGAGGGATAGACAAGGCCAACCATGTGCTATCGCCGCACAGAAAGATGCAAAAAAAGATAATCTGGGAGGAAAGTTTATTCAACAACTGGTCTTCAGCTACATATCTCAAACTAACAAGCCCAGCTGGGGAGATACAATTACAACTTGTGGGACTCCGTGTCCAAATTTAAATACTGAATGCCTCAGGACTCAAGGCAGGAATTCTCTGCCTTCTTAAAGGAGTGGAAAATATGTTGCCAGAGCCTCTCTCCAGGCAGCACTGTACGCAGCTGATGCGGTGGCCAGGACAATGGCCTCAGCAGTGTCCATGAGGCGATGCTCTTGGCTACAGTCCTCCAGGTCAATCCAGGACCTCCCTTTCAAAGGCTCCTTGTTGTTTTTGGAGCAAGTGGACACAAGACTCCACAGCCTGAAGGATGTAAGAGCTACCCTCAGGTTCCTGGGCCTCTGTGCACCGTCCACTTCAATGAAGCAGTTCAGGCCTCAACGGCTGGCCTGCTTCTCAGCTCCACCACCAACGCAGGGACCTGTTTAAGAGAAAGAGGACAGAGGTTACGAGCATCATCAACTGCTCCCATCCAGTTCAACTTTGCTGACGGGGTTACATCGGTACTCCAATGGCCCCTGCAGGCTTTTTGAAGGTGCGCCTGAGTGCACTGTAGCGGTTCCCATTTTGGATTCTGCATCTCCTTTATTTTTGGACCAACTCAGCATGGTCCTATATCACATTGGATTTCTGGATGCTAAATATAGTAGTGGACAGTTTTACCCTTCAGTTTTCCTTCCTCCCTCCCCCCCACTCCCCATCTCTGTCCCTCTTCAGGGACCCTTCTCACGAGCAACTGCTAGCCCAGGAGGTGCATGTTGTTAGTAGCTACTAGTGTGGTGCTCTGCTCTTGTTCGATGATAACAGTCGGCTGCATGCGTGTTCCCTCTGTGTGCTGCCCCGGCTCTGCACAGAGAGCTGACGCAGCAAACCCCGAGAGAACCCCCAAAGACCACAGACTCTAGTAAGGTATGAAGGAACCCGAGCCAGGTTTATTGTCAGACGAAGCACAGTAATAGTTTCCCATAGACTCTACAAGACATACTACGAATATGTGCCCCCTAGCAATGGACCAGTTCAGTCAGTGGTGGGACTTTCTACTGCCCCCTAGGCCAGACAAAGATGTGCACTCCAGGACCTATTTTTATACCGTTACGGGACAGATTACTCATCTCTACTGACGTATTGAGGTACAGCCCCTTGACTCATTAGGGTGTTGTCTCTCCCTTTGATCATGTTGTTTCAAACAAACAGATCTATCCATCATACTGTCCTTTTGACCCTGTCTTTAAGATGCACCTGCCTGTTCCTTGTTATCTCTGTGGAGTGTCCTTGTATCAGGATGTCCAGGTGCCATCTTGGCACCAGTTCCTCTTATTAGCACTTATATGTGGATGCACCTGCTTCTAGCAGCCCTCTTCTTGCCAACTTCTGTGAGTGGAACCTGCCTCTAGCTCACAGCCCAGCTTTTGCTTAGCAGTGCCTGGAAGTACTTTGTTTCAGGCTTCAGACTGGGCCTCTGATACAAGAGTTTATGTTTCAGCGCCTCATCTCACTAAAGTGCATATCCTCCTTCAGGTGGAGGCTGTGGAACAGGTACCTCAAAGTTTGAGAGGGAAGGCTTTTTTTACTTCTGATATTTCCTAATCCCAAAAGCCAAGGGATCCTGCCCCATCCTGGACCGGCATTGGCTTGACAGTTATCTCAAGAAACTGAAGTTCTGCATGGTCTCCATCATTTCCCGGGACCATCATTTCTCCATCATGGTCTCCTGATATGCTGCTGTCGACCTGAAGGGCACTTACTTTCACATTTCTGTCTTAAGAACATAAGAACAGCCATACTGGGTCAGACCAAAGGTCCATCCAGCCCAGTATCCTGTTTTCTGACAGTGGCCAATGCCAGGTGCTCCAGAGGGAATGAACAGAACAGGGAATCATCAAGTGATCCATCCTATGTCACCCATTCCCGGCTTCTGGCAAACAAAGGCTAGGGACACCATCCCTGCCCATCCTGGCTAACAGTCATTGATGGACCTATCCTCCATGAACTTACCTAGTTCTTTTTTGAACCCTGTTATAGTCTTGGCCTTCACAACATCCTGTGGCAAAGAGTTCCACAGGTTGACTGTGCATTGTGTGAAGAAATACTTCCTTTTGTTTGTTTTAAACCTGCTGCCACTGAAGATTTCTCAGGTTTATTGTAAGCCAGATTCATTATCCATTCGTGGATCTCCCTTTTGACCTGTGTGCAGCCCCATAGTGTTTTACAAAACACTAGCTGGTAGCCGCCTTCCTCAGAAGGTGAGGCGTTCAAGTCTACCTGTACCTCAATAACTAGCTGATCAAGAGTCATTCAGAGGCTCAAGTATAGAACAGCTTCAGCCTGGTCCACCTTCCGAGCACTGGTCCAGTTGGTAAATGAACAAAAGTCGCCTCTCATTCCAGTTCAGAGAATAGAGTTTATCAGGACAGTACTCGACTCAACCCAGGCCAGAGCCTTCCTTCCAGAGGCGTTATTCCAGGCTATGTTGGACTTCATGGTTTACCCAATCACAGCAGCCTGTGTTTGCCTCAAATTACTGGGACACATGCCTGCATGCACTTACGTGGTCCAGCGCACAAGGCAGCACCTCAGGCCCCTGCAGACATAGTTAGCTTCAGTGTACTTTCCGAACAGACGCCACTTGGAATTGGTGCTTAAAGTTCTGGCTCCAGTCCTTGCCTCCCTTGACTGGTGGAAGGACCCCTCCCCCCCCCCCCCCCCCGCCCTGGTCGGTAACAGTGGGCATTCCCTTTGTCATCCCCAAGCCATCAGTGTCACTAGTGTCAGACACTTCAGACCTAGGTTGGAGAGCCCACCTCAGTTGCCTCAGGATTCAGGCCTTGTGATCCCAGAAAGAGCACTCCCTGCACATAAACATGAAGGAGCTCAGAATGGTCCACTTGGGTTGCCAACTGTTCCTTCCCCAGATCACAGGCAAGGTAATACAAATTGCTGACTGACAACACCACAGCCACATTCTACATCAACAAGCAGGGAGGAGCGCGCTCCTCTGCCCTGCGTCAGGAGGCCATCTGTCTATGGGACTTCTGCGTGAAGCACTTTGTCCACCTCCTCGGCTCACATCTTCCAGGAGCCCGGAACACTCTGGCAGATCACCTCAGCAAATCTTTCTCCTCTCACCACAGATGGTACATTTACCCTGAGGTCACCAGGTTCATCTTCTAAAGGAGGGAATCTCCCCATGTAGACTGTTTATGACCAGCCAGAACAGGAAATGCCTTCCATTTTGCTCACTGTGTGGGCACAGCCCTGGCTCCCTTTCTGACACCTTCCTGCTTCCATGGACAGAGCTCCTATTCTATACATTTCATCCAGTTCCTCTGGTTCACAAGGTCCTTCTGAAAATCAAGCGGGACAAGGTGAGAGTTATTCATATAGCCCCAGCGTGGCCGTGCCAACACTGGATCGGCACACTGCTAGACTTATCAGTAGCACTCTTGTACCACTACTGCTAACACTCCCACTCTGCCCAGACCTGATTTTGCAAGAGCATGGCCATTTACTCCATCCAAAGCTTGGGTCCCTTCATCTGACTGCGTGGAAGTTACATGGCTGAACCCAGAGGTGCAAGCCTGTTCAGCAGAAGTTGGACAGGTCTTGCTGGGTAGTGGGAAAGTGTCCACTAGGGCTACCTATCTTGCTAAGTGGAAGTGTTTCTCAATATGGTCATCCTAACCAGGCTTTTCTCTGACTCGATCTTCCATTCAGTCTATTCTGGACTATTTACTCCATCTGAAACAACAAGGTCTGGCCCTCGCATCTGTCAAGGTGCATCTAGCAGCAGTTTCGGCCTTCCACCTGCCAGTGGGCGGTAGGTCACTTTTCTCTTACGAGATGACACTTTGCTTTGTTAAGGGATTGGAGACACTTTACCCTCAAGTTCACAATCCAGTTCCCCAATAGGACTTAAACCTGATCCTATCGAAACTCAGGCCTTACCTTTGAGCCACTAGCATCTTGCCTTTTTCTGTTTCTCTCCTGGAAGATCATCTTTCTGGTAGCGATTACTTCAGCCAGAAGGGTCTCTCTGAAATCGGGGCCTTTACGTCAGAACCCCCATATATGGTGTTCTTTAAGGACAAGGTCCAACTGCATCCCCATCTGGCCTTCCTGCCAAAGGTGGTTTTGCAATTTGATAGCAACAAGACCATTTTCATGTAAGTCTTCTTCCCAAAGCCTCACAAGAATTCAGAAGAGCTGCATCTTCACTTCACTTCATTGGATGTTCAGTGTGCCTTCGCCTTCTACATCAAGAGGACTAAACCATTCCACAGATCCATGCAACTCTTTGTGGCAATAGCGGAGGAGATGAAAGACCTATTAGTTTCAGCCCAGAGAATCTCATCCTGGATCAACCCTTGTAATTGGGCAAGTTATAAGCACCTGACTCTAGTTAAGGCCCCTCTGATGCTATAAAAGGGCTCACTCCAGTCAGGCCAAAGGAAGCCAGGGAGCCAGAGGAGAGGAAGTGCGTGTGAGGGACCAGGATCAAGAGGCATGCAAAAAGCTGAGAGCAAGTAGGCATACTGCTGAAGGACTGAGAAGTACAAGCGTTATCAGAAATCAGAAAGAAAGTCCGGTGGTGAGGACAAAGAAGGTGTTGGGAGGAGGCCATGGGGAAGTAGCTCAGGGAATTGTAGCTGTCGCGCAACTGTACCAGGAGGCACTATAGACAGCTGCAGTCCACAGGGCCCTGGGCTGGAACCCGGAGTAGAGGGCGGGCCCGGGTTCTCCCCTAACCTCCCAACTCCTGATCAAACACAGGAGGAATTGACCTGGACTGTGGCTTCTACCAGAGGGGAAGATCTCTGGGCTGTTTCCTGACCCACAGGGTGAATCTGTGAGGCGAGCAAATCCGGCAATAACCACAGGGCCCACCAAGATAGAGGAGGAAAAAGATTAGTTCAATCAGGGAGGATGAGGCCCTCTTCTAGCAGTTGAGGTGTGAACACCAAGGGAGGAGAAACTACTTTTGTAGTTGGCTAGCCAGTCACAGTCTTTGTTTAATCCTGAGCTGATGGTGTCAAATTTGCAGATGAACTGAAGCTCAGCAGTTTCTCTTGAAGTCAGTCTTGAAGTTTTTTTTGCTGTGGATGGCTGCCTTAAAATCTGCTATTGTGTGGCCAGGAAGGTTGAAGTGTTCTCCTACAGTTTTTGTATATTGCCATTCTAATATCTGTTGTGTCCATTTATCCTTTACGTAGGGACGTCCATTGGCTGATTGTACATAGCAGAAGGGCATTGCTGGCACACGATGCGTATATACAATTGGTGGACGTGCAGGTGAATGAACCGGTGATGGTGTGGCTGATCTGGTTAGGTCCATGGTGATGTGTGTGGTGTAGATATGTGACAGAGTTGGCATCAAGGTTTGTTGCATGGATTGGTTCCTGAGTTAGAGTTACTATGGTGCGGTGTGTGGTTGCTGGTGAGAATATGCTTAAGGTTGGCGGGTTGTCTGCACTAAAGCCATGAAACTGTGGAACGGGTGCATACACCACAATGTAACCATTTCGGCCTCGTATTTTCCTGGCTGTCAGAACGCAACAGCAAACACGCTAAACAGATACTTCTCTCGAGACCACGAGTGGGAAATGAACGAAGGAGTCCTGCTATCCATATTCTGCCAGTGGGGCACTCCCCTCATTGACTTTTCGTTTCCCCCAATGAACCATAAATGCACAATGTTCTGCTCGAGAGCACGAATGGGACCAGGATCGCTGGGGAACGCCTTCCTCATTACACGGGATGCACAACTCATGTACGCGTTCCCACCAATTCCCCTGATATCACACGTAATACACAAGATATGACTAGACAAGGCGAAAGTCATCCTCATGACGTGGCCCAGGCAAGCGTGGTGCCCTTACCTGATCTCTCTCACCATCCAATTTGTCACGCTCTTCACCCAAACCCCACCTTCAAGTGTGGCTCCTGCATGGTTCCATCATGGAGAACTAGCCTGCTCGAAACAAGTTCAACACGTATTACTAAACAGCAGGAAAGTGACCACACGTAATACTTGCCTTCCAGAATGGAAGAGATTTCCTCCTGGTGTCAAGAAAAAAAATTGACGGTCTCCACAACACCGATACCATTAGTGTTGGAATACCCACTGGAACTTAAATGCTCAGGTTTAGCAAAGAGCTTGATCAAAGTCCATCTCGCAGCCATCACAGTATTCCATCATGAGATTGACAGGACCTCAATCTTCATGCACTCCATTAGTAAACACTTCCTGGTGGGTCTCCACAACATTTACCCAGAGGTTTGCCAACCTACTGCAGCCTAGGACCTCAATCTGCTATTGAAATGCCTTGCCAGACCACCATTTGAACCCCTAGCCACCTGTTCCCTCCTACATTCATCTATGAAAGTGGCCTTTCTGGTCACTATTACTTCTGTCAGACAAGTGAGATGGGGCTGTCATGGCTGATCCTCCCTACAAAATATTCTCCAAAAACAAGGTCACACTGTGTCCGCATCCAAAATTTCTATTGAAAGTAACATCACCCTTTCATATGAACCAACCAATCCATCTTCCCACGTTCTATCCCAAGCCTCACGAGACTCCAGTGAAGACTATCTTGACTACTAGTTTAGTATAATAAAATGCCCAGGGTACAGTGCCCCAACTTTGTTAGTAAATTTTATCTTCCTTCAAATGGGAACTGTGAGCCCTTTTGGTTACAGCTTGGAAAGATTGTCTAGTTTCACTATAACCTCAGAAAGCATCTCTGCTAAAATGCTATTTTGTAACTTCCTCCAGCAGTACTTACAATCAATATCCCTCTGACTTCTAGAGTAACATATTAGCAGGTCTTTTCTTCCTTTTTCTCCAGCTCCAAAAGCACAACACCCCTGGGACTACACTGGGGAATACCCTTTAGACCTCTTTGTGTAGAAAGCTGTAGGGGCCCTGCACTGTAAACTGCAGACTAACCTCAAAATTCTACCTTTGAAGTGTTCAGTGTGGAAAGAATATTAGGCAGGGAGGGCTGCTGGGATGATTTTTTGTAGATTAAAAACCTGGGCTCACTTAGGCTCTTGAGAATTTTTGCCCTAGCAAACAATGCACATTTTCCTGTTGGCAACCCCACTGGAAAGTCACAGATTCCTCCCCCCTGCATTCCTTTTCTTCCTGCAATGTGATCTTGTTTTACCAAGGCTCTAGCTTGTGCAATCTAGTTCACTCTACATGCCAAGTCACTGTGCTGAATCAGAATTTGATTGGGAAAGAGTTCTGACTAGTTGAATAAATGTTGTCTGACCCCAATGATGGATTTTAGATTTCAGCTAATACTGTGGTAATTTTCTTAGAACTGCTCAGCACTCTCAGTGCTATTTTGCTCCTTGGAGAATTTGCAGGCTTTATAAACTGGAGAAGGAAAGTTGTTTAAACTAGAACACTGGAGAAGGGAAGAGGTAAAGCCATAGATGTGCCAAATCTGTGTGGTCACACACTTGTCTTCCATGTGTTTGGCTGAGATCCAGTGGATGGTGTGGGTGTTGGTGCAGAAAATCAAAATACTATCTAACGGGCTCATAGAGAGCAGAAAGGCACATACCAAAAGTGTGCTTTATCAGACATGACCCAGGGTCCACCTAGCTCTCCAACTGGCCTCCAGCAATTGCCAGTACCTGATGCTGAGAGAAGCATGTCCTCACACCCAGCCACACCAACTCTGCACATATACTAAGCCATGGCCAAGGTGAGGGATTCTGCTCCATGCAGTCGAGCAGGAGAAAGAGCTCTGCTTTCCCAAATCATTACAACACAGCTGCTCAGCTACTCCTCATTGTAGAACTCAGTGAAAGTCTGTCCCACGCAAACCCACTGTTAGTCACTGCCATTGTTTTAAACTAAATTATCTATACCACAAATGCTGACATTAAGTGAAAACAATGCTTCTCTTAAAGAAACAAATCTTGCATTGTTGAAAGCTTGCTGCATAATTCTTCTTCCCTTTGCCCTAAATCTCTCTCTTGTTTGAGTGTTGGCAGATTTAGAGTGCCAGGAACCTAACAGTAAGGTTTCTATCTTGTATAAAAAACAAAAGCCACCATCCATTGGCCCCTGGTGAGCTGCTCTGATTTATGGAACTGTGTGGTTTTTGCTTGTTTCTGATATGAGACTCGTAATTCTATGATACATTGAGCAGAAAGAAACCCAGATCTTCTCCTGTTACCCCTGTTACCATTCCTCGGAGTGGTCAGTGTACAGCTCCTGGCCAAGAGTACACGCTTTCTCTGTTTGCACACCGCACTGAAGCATAGCTGTTCTGCTTGGTTGATTATTTCATAGGCCCCCATTGGGCACAGGTCTGTCTGAAATATCCATGGCTGTGATTCTGCGCATTTGACACTTTTATTATACGTATTTTCATAGCACCTGGGAGTCCCAGTGGGCCAGGCCCCCATTGTGGTAGGCACTTTAGAAACACAGAACATAAAGATGGTCCTTGCTGCAAGGAGCTCCAGAAACAATATATGGAGACTGACAGACAGGAAAGTACAATTAAACAATGCCAGTGACTTCCTCTTTGTGTGCCTTTTTGTTTTCCCCTGGAAATTGCCAGCGTTGCTGCTTTTGACAGCAGCTCAGAGTTTACTCTGTGATCATTTAGAAGGGAGGGCAGCGTGTACCTGCAGAAGCCTTTTGAGAGGTAGTCGTAATGCTTCTTTTATGTTATGAGTAGTGCGACTTGTAAAGCATCAGCTTGTGCTTCTCCCTGTCTCCTGTAGGGTCCTGTGATTCTCATTTGTCCAGGGTTTTTATTGTGTACGTGTGCATGGCAGTGGGAGGGTAGAGGATCGGGGCAAGAGAAATCCAGCAGGATTCTATGGGACCCAGACTTAGATGAAGAAGGGCCTTATGAGGCCAATAATTTTACTCCTGGATCAATCAGAAGAGCAGCTTTGGAGTGCTATGAGGCATTGTCAGTCGAAGCAGTGATCTTCAGACCAAAATCTGCTCCTCTGGTCCCCGGGTGGCAGTACATGGCACTTAAGTCTGTATTCAATGAGTTAACATTTGCTTGCTTTATTGTTTCTCTCAGGTTGGGGCAGACGGTTTGATGAAGATGAGTGGCTCAGCACTCAACAATGAGTTCTTCACTTCAGCCGCCCAAGGCTGGAAGGAGAGGTTGTCAGAAGGTGAGTCTCTTGCCACTGGGAAGCAAGCAGCTATAAACTGTGAACTTCTGAGGAGGTTCTTCTTATGTGGCATCTCCATTACTGGAGGTTTGCAGTCATGATAGTCCATTTGTTATGATCCTCTTCTAATCTTTTTGTGGGAAAATAACCCTCTTGATCCCCCCAGCATACCACATGGTCTGCCCCTAAGGTCTTCATTTTCAGCCTTGTGTTCTTCTGCCATCAACTTTCCTTTCCAATGCCCATAAACATGCACTGTCTGCTGAACGCCTTAAAATGTGCTCTGCAAATCAAATCTTTCTTTTCATAAGATCTCTGACTAGTGTTTGCTGAGTTCCAGTCATCTCCAATATCTTTTTTGTTGGTTACACGGTTTATCCATTATATTTGTAGAATTCTTCTATAACACCATAATTCAAAGAACTGTAATTTCTTTATTATCAATTGTTTGCATGTCCGTGTTTCACAGCAGTGATTTAACAGAGGCCAAATGTAAGTTTTTAGGAGCTGGACTTTAATCTTCAGATTTATGTCTCTTCTCATCAGATGTTTATTCTTCCAGAATGTCTCTCATCCTTGCTGTTTTGGTGCTGACTTCAGTTTCTGATCTTCCATCTTCTATAATGATGCATCCGAAAGCAATAATCTCACTTGCTGTACAGTTGTGTCATTCATTGGAATCTTGCATGTTTTCCCAGGATTCTTGCATATCACCATGCCTTATCCACATTCAGTTCTAGACCATACTCTGCCGTGTTCATACATAATCTCCACCAACTTGATCAGACATTCTTCTGAATCAGCCAACAGCACTTTGTCATCTACATAGTGAATGTTATTCACCCATTTTCCAGTCATCTTAATATTTTCTTCTGTTTCTTTAATTAATATCATCAAAGACTCTCTATAAATATTAAATAAAAGGTGTTTAGTGAATGCATAATGGAGAAATTCCAGTCCTACAGTGATTTAACAGGTGAAAACAGCTGCACTCAAAATGGTCAGTGAGGACAAAGTGCCAGCTAGTGGTTATCCAGACTGAAGAGCAGAGAGTAGGTTTGATTGGAGACTTGTCCTTTGAAAAAATGTGACTTGCAGCACATAATGAGTGAGATGAGGCAGAGATACTTGAAAAGTAATGTGCTGGGATGGTAATGGAGATGCACTGTTCTCATTAGAAAAGAGAGACTAAACTGGGGTGAGCAAACATGGCTCACTTATGGAACCTGCATATACATTTCATGTATACCCCAGGTACAAACCTGCAGAGGCTATAGGGAAGCAGAGTGAAACATTCCATCTTCATCCAAGCCACACTGTAGTTGGAACTGGCAGTTTCTGTGAGCCACACTTTTATACAGAAGAAAAGGGCAGCCATGTGCCACATTGCAGAACCATGTGAGCTTCATTTGTCCCCTGGGCTGCATGCTGACCACGGCTTCTAAGTGCATACAGAGATGTTGTTTATCAAAGCAAATGGGGCACCTTTCTATCTCAACTGCTTTATTTCAAAGATGTACTAAAATTATGAATGTCAATTCATCGTTGTCTGGATGACAGTGTGGCAGAAACATGCTTTGTGTACCACCATCATATAGCTTCATCTGATTGGTTTAGAGAACAGCCAATCTGAGGATTTAGCTGCTAGGTCAGATGCCAAGTTTGGCAGAGCAATATTCCAGTCTGTTTGACTGATGCAACTGATAGTTCTCATTCCCACCATCCCGAGAGAATACTACTTGCCAGTCACTACAATGGGATCCATACTGACATACACTTGAAGAAAAAAGAACCCTTACTCACTCTACAGCAAGGGCTATCAAACTTCATTGCACCGCAACCCCCTTCTGACAACAAAAAATACTACCCGACCCCAGGAAGGGGGACCAAAGCCTGAGCCTTCCCAAGCCCCACCGTGCCAGGTGAGAGGGGCCAAAGCCCGAGCCCCACTGCCCTGGGCGAGGAGGCCAACCACAAAGCCCAAGGGCTTCAGCCCCAGGCAGGGGGCCTGTAACCTGAGCCTTGCTGCCTAGGGCTGAAGCCCTCAGGCTTTGGCTTTGGCCCCAGGCGGTGGGGCTCAAGCTTCAGCTTCAGCCCCAGGAAGTGGGGCTCAGGCTTCGGCTCTGGCCCCGGGCTTCAGCAAGCCTAAGCCACCGACTTTGGAGTCCTGACCCACAGTTTGAGAACCGCTGCTCTACAGTAACTGTGATACTTGGAGACACTGTAGTCGGGGTGAATCCCATGATGCACCCTTCTTCCCTGCTTTTTGGAGTACCCAGAAATCCCAGGCTTTGAGTTGCATGGGGCCTGAGGAAGGCTTGCAGTTGCTCTGCCTTTAATGCTCTTGTACAGGAGCATGAGGAGGCACAGGGTGCACATGCGGCTTTGAAAAGTTTCCTGTCTCTCACATGAGGCATATGTGCATCTACAGTGAGATCCACACAGACTACAGCATATCAAAGAACCACAGTTACTGTAGGATAACCAACCGTTTATTTTCCACACAGAGAGCACATTACACCATTACTCTGTGATCTGCACTGGCTGCCAGCTGATTTCTAGAAGACGGTTAAAGTACTGGGTTTGATTTATACAGTCTTAAATGAATTGGGTCTTGGCTATTCGAGAGAACTGTGGCTCTCATAGTATGATAGTATGGCAGGTAGGGTCCTCTGTGGATCCTTAGTTAACAGCTTTGTGGCTTAAATGGAAGTGGTCCGGCATCTATGAGTTCTTGGCTTAGAAACTTCCTTCCTTTCCCATGAGCTGCTAGAGCCTGGCTTCATACAACACTGCAAATCTCAGCTGTTTTCCCAGCCTTCTTGGGGGCGGGGAGGAAGATTCGATTGGCAGAGGAGGAATAATAGAAAGGGGTATATTCTGGTGTGGGAAGGTTTTTAGGTTTAGTTGACATGTTTTGATAGCTTGTTTTTAACTTTTATGACAGGCACAGTTGGAAAATTAAATAACATTATTGACCATTTCACGAGGCATGAATTGTAGCCACCTCTGGACTACAAAAGTGGTTTAATGGCATCCAGCAACGCTACCCAGTAGTGATGAATAAGATTATTCTTTATTTCTTATTCTAAGCTGAAATTGAAATGGGAATTTAAAGAGGCAGAATGCAAGTACCCAAGCTGGAATTTGTTAGGACATTGAGGCTTAATCCCTATTAACTGCAAATACTGCCATAGGATTCTTAAATGACCACAAGACCTTGGTTTTACATCCCCTCTTGAAAGACAGTACGAGTAAACTAATAGTTGCAAGTCAAGGCCATTGTGTTACATCCGTAATAATACATAGTCTGTAAAAGAAACCTTGTTGTAGTAGTTCCCAATGCCCTGGTTTATCTAAAAAATGACAGGGATCTTGAAGTCTGGCTGTCTCTCATGATTGCAGTTGGCCTAATTCTTCTTGTTGATTGACCTTCTTGCTGATATCCTTCTGTATATTGCAGGTGAGTTCACCCCAGAAATGCAACTGAGAATACGGCAGGAGATTGAAAAGGAGAAGAAGGTGGAGCTATGGAAGGAACGATTCTTTGAGAGTTACTATGGTCAAAGGTAAGAAACTGGATTGTCTTTTCTTTCAAGGCATGTCCTGAGGCATCAGTTCCCAGAATTCGGAGCTCATTTTCTTTCATGGGACCCTCTTTTTCACTGGACTTCTAAATTGATTGAGGATTAACTACATCTGGCTGTAATGGAATCACAGAAAAGACCTATTAGGTCATCCAATTAATTCTGGTCTGTGCTGGATTATTCCCTAAAACATGTTTCCAGTGCTTTATCCCATCTAGCTTTAGTCTTCCTTGCCTGTTGTAGTGGTGGATGTAGTCTAGGCTTCACACCTCTCTTCCCCACCCCCATTCTCACAGTTTTGGAAGGTCCATCTCTTAAGGTTCTCTTGGCATATTCCAGCCAACTAAATTATTCACATTTACTTTGTCTTTGATTGTGATTTTTGACCTTCACATGTTCCGCAGTTGTGCAAAACTGTGTGAATTCCCTTTATGTCTTGATTCACACACTGTTGAGCTGAACTCTCAGAATAAGTATGGTGTGGATTTCACAGATTGTTCTGTCTGCCTTATTCCTAGCTACAAGCAGCCCGGCCTCCCCACTGTGGGATGAGGGTTTGCAGGACATTTTAGGTTCCTCGATCAGTAGCTGTATGCTATAATAAAGTGAAAAGAACAGAGGTAGGATTGATATTGTAAAAATAATTAATAAAGTGTTCGTCTCTCTACAGAACTTCAGTGATGAAGAGCTGTGCTCAGCTCTGGGATATCACCTCGCCTTCTGCCCATTCATCTGTGCTACTTTAACCCTCAGGGAGCTTGGGCTGCTCCAAACCTTATTCTCATGATCATGAGTATCCAAGCTCTGGTGGGTTGATGACACAGACGAATGTGGAGCAGCAGGCGCTGGCCGATAGAGATGAGGTCTTAGTTTGTTAAACTGCCCCAAAGGTTAAGCCCTTTTTTAAAATACACTTGACAACAGTAGACTTCACTAAAAAGTCAAGTGTCCTTTCCTGCAATGTCTCCAGGTTCTTGCAGCAGGGGTATTATTTCAGAAAAATTCTTGTGTGTTGAAGAGTGGGGGGTGGGAGGGGAAGTTGTCAGCATAAAGAACATTATGTGTAATTATAGTATATCCTGAAAAGAATGAGGTGAACCAAAAGTGGAAGACATCATGGAGAATATAGACCTATGAAGTCAGGGGAAGGGGAGCAGACGAAGGTCTGGGGAGGGCAACTGCCCCTCTTGGTCTGTAGTAAATAATGCTCCTGCACTAGGGACAGCACACTAATGGAGATTCCTTGTACAAGGGCAGGATTGGAGGGAGCTGCAGATCTGGTTTCTGCACTTCTCAGAAATGGATACTGTTGTACCACATGACATCTCTGTCTGCCAAGAGTTTCTTCTTGAAAAAGACAATGGTTATGAAACTAACATGTGAGAAAGTGTTTAAAATCACGTTAATTATCATTGGGCTGGTAGGAATCAATCCCATGGTGCTCTCTGGCTTCAGTAGACATCTGACTTTTTATTCATGCCACAGACCAAGTTTGTATCAGTAGCTATTACAAGATAGTGTGCTGGGGGTGAATGCTGCATCAGCTGCTTTTCTGAGAATTCAGGTTCAGATTTCCAGCTTGTTCATTTGTTACCCAGGCTGGTGGGGGATTAGGGGCAGTCTAGTGAGAGCTCCCAGCTTCCTGAGGGTGCAGGGTTGAGAAAAATTTTAGATGTGGAGATCTTTATTCATCTGCAAACAGAAATGCTCTCCTGGAGGATGTTTATTCCTTAACTTTTTTAGACTGAGGGTGCTTCAGTACTACACAAAATGCTGAAAAAAATGGTTCAGTCTCTTGGGGGGTTGTATCCATTTCCAGATCCCCTTTGTAAACTCCAGGTTGTGAGGTTAAGGTTTAGGGGAGCCAGATGGAAGCCCTCTGGGTTTGTTGGAGTCTCCTACTGCTATATCCAGGGATGGCTGCTTAAAGGGAACTTTTATAGCCAGCCATAGTAACTTCTTGAATGTTGAACAGTTTCGCCATTGGTCAAATCCTTTTCAGTTTGTGACCTGGGATAATTAACATCTGTGTAGAAGGAAAGCCCTGTGCCATGTAACAGGGCCCCTCCCTTCTGGTTGGTTTTTAAAGAGCGCTGCTGCAGGACCTGTGTGGGTTGGAAGAGTGATAGCTACAATGAAGAGCATCAAAAATGATGGGCTTAAAATCAGGGGAAATGGTATGTGTGAAGTGTTTCTTTAGAGTCTAGTATGGATACAAAACCCTCTGCCCACATTTTCATGGCAAAATAATGTTTTTTTCAGACTTATGTTTTACAATACATAATTTTTCTTTTTTCTTGTTAGTTCTGGAATGAGTCCTGAAGAATCCAAGAGACTGACAATGTACACCAGCACTCATGACACACAGGCTAGGAATCCACCAGCTGAACAGATGAAATGCATGCTAGTCTCCAAGGCACCACCCAGTAAAGAAGAGAGAACTCCTCTGTCAGAGTCTAAAGCACAAGCAGTGCAGGTGCCACTACCAGCAGTGAAAAAAGGAGGAGAGGAGAGAAGAGAAGATGTGCATCCCCAATCAGGCAAACCTGCAGCATCAGTAAATTCCTCAGATAACAATGCTCTGAAACTTAATGAGCAAACTCTCTCTAGGCCTCTGAAGGGTACTAAGGAATCCATGCAAGAGAAGCCACAAGCTGCCTCTGGTCAGAAGGCAGACGAAGAAAGACAGCACACTCCATCCAAGGATCTGTCAGTAAAGGAGAACACAAGCACCTCAGCCTTGGCTCCAAACAAACCAAAGAGCCCCAAAGCAGGCGAAGCAGTGGCAAGCATGGCGAGTCAAGTGACTCCACAGGAGACACCTAAAAAGGAACCCCTTGCAACTGAACAAATGGATGTCAGTGCTGAGGGCCTCAAGAGGAAGTCAGAGAGTCAGGAGGAAGCACCAATCAGTCCTGAAAAAAAGCCACGAGTTACGGACAGCTGCCAGTACCAGCAGTCATTTCGGACCCAAGCGCAGTCCTTTCCTGCGGCTGGGGAGGGGGCACAGGGGCGAAAGGTTCCCCCACTCAAGGTAAAGGAAACTGGAAACAAGCCCATCATGGGGTTATACAGGCCACTTCCACTGACAACTCTTACAAAAATGTTTTGCCTCTATTTTGATTTCGACTGTCGATGTAAATCCCGCTTCATGCATGTTATAGTAATGAAAGTATTTGATACAGGAATCCCAAAGCCCTGCTATTTGGCCACGGGAGTCTGCTGGCCTGCTGACTGTGTTAAATAAGGCTCTCTGACACCTGCACACTTGTCAAAGGGTATTTCAGGTCAATACAGTGGCACAGTTGTAAAAGCCCAGGACTGGAATAATAGGAGACACTATAGATCAATATGGAGCAGCACTGGGAAGGCTGTCGAGGAGTCCCCAAGACAAATAGCAGGGAGGAGTGTGCAGTGCACTCTAGATGTGTGAACATCCCCAAGACTTGATAGTGGATGAGGATTGAGGGATATTGGCAGCTTCCCACATTATGTCAAACAAAAACCAGCTCCCCAAACAGAGCACCAGGACCTCCAGACTACGTATCACTCCTTTGGGGGTTGGTGTGACAGACGGGATGCAATGTGCTGTCTCTCTCTCAATCCAAGCAGAAAATGGGAAGGACTTTTTCGGGTGACCTCTCAGCTCTAAGAGCCAACTACTTGCTGAGGCTTAGCAAGAGCTTAGATTCCTGCTGCAATCTAGATGTAGATCAGCCACTGGTGTAAGGGAAAAATAAGAGAGAGGCTGTGAAGGGAAGGTTCCATTTATCAAATACCTTTACTACTACTGACCGTTTGGCAAATAATGGACATATTTTTTAGGTCATGTGACACTGTCTCTGCCAACAGGGCTGTGTGTATACAGATAGCTGCAGCTCCTTCACTGGCAGTGTGTTATACACAATGAGAGAACTTCAGTGTCTACATCTTATGGTAATAGTTTCAAAAATAGCCCCATTTTTATGTATGCAAAAGCATGGGTACAAATAATTGCTGATGTAAAATTGTTCCCACAGTTACTTGCACCCACAGTTTAGGCTCTTTAATGTCTCACTCCCTGATTTGTAGACACAATCAATAATTCACGTCTCTGACCTAAATGGTGATCAGAAAAGTGTATCCAGAATTACTTATTCCCATAATTTTGCCCCTTCCAAGACGAAGCTACATGGGCATTGAATTCTCTCTCATGCCTGTTGTACCTTGGATTTCTCAACTGCCTTCACAGGATTAAATTAGATCTTTACCAGCCATTTTTCCCATTTAATTTAACTGAAGACTACTAAGGATTTGTCTTAATGTATAAATTTCTGAATGCTACAGATTTAAAATTTATGTGAGTAGAAAATTCCCTTCTGCTCAATGTTGTCTCTTTTCTACTTTTTTCCAGATTCCTGTCTCCAGAATCTCCCCAATGCCATTTCTTGCTAGCCAGGTCTCTCCCAGGGCTTACTTTCCAACCTGTGTCACCAGTCCGGGAAGAACAGGGGCCAGGACTTTGGCAGACATCAAAGCAAAAGCCCAGCTGGCCAAGGCCCAGAGGGCAGCTGCTGCAGCAGCAGCCGCCGCCGCTGCTGCCTCCAATGGGGGAGCCATCCCAGGGCCTGGTCCAGGAGGTGGTGGTGGCCCAGGAGGGGGAGGAAGAGAGGAGAAGAGTAGTACAGCAACAAATGGAACCAATGAAACTGGAACTAAAGGCAGTGCACTGGAACTGGCAGGAACTGGAAGCGGGGGAAGTACGAGAAGGCCTTTTCCCCATTGTCCAGGGACCCATTCCCAAGCGGAGACCCAGGCCACAAAGTGGACAGCACCTCTCAGTGTCTCTAGAGCACAACTACAGCAAACACCCACAGTACAATCCAGAACTGCAACCAGCAACAAAGGCAAAGATTCATCATCACCAGCTCCACCAACGTTAGAGAAAATGAACAGAATAAAAGTGAGCCCTCCAAATGTGACTGTAAGTCAGGTTTCCAGACCATCCGTGGTCTCAAGCCACATATATACTCTCAGTAATGACAGACAAGAGAAAGCACCTTCAGCTCCAGCAGGTCTAAGCCAGATCTCAGGGGCGCCACCTGTCAGGGATGAAGCAGTCTATGTCAGTGTATCCAGAGCAGGTGCTGACAAAAATGTGACTAAGTCAGCACTTACTGTCACAGAAGGGACCAGCTTAAGTATTCCTAAGAGCAAACCTCTTTCCCCTCTCATGTCTTCGCTGGCAGTGGTAACCTCAGAAAATCAGTCTGGTGTTATGGTAGCATCTACTATCTCTACTCCATCCTATAGCACTTTGTCAGTAGCCCCTAGCCTTAAAGTGCATATATCTCCCTTGAGCACAAGTGGGCCCCTCCTGAAGACAAGCTCCAATATTCCTGCTAACAATCCCTTGGTCACCCAGCTGCTCCAAGGTAAAGATGTCCCAATGGAACTAATCATGCCTAAGCCTCTCACCAAAGTAGAAATGAAAACTGTCCCATTAGCTCCAAATGAATCAAAAGGGTCGGCATTTTCCAGTGCCACAAGCACAGCTGGGAATGGCTCTGGAGGGGAAAGTGGTGAGAGACAATCAAATTTAGCCATGCAGCAACTTGGAAAGATATTTTTCCCAAGCAGGCAGTTGCCCCATCTTCCAAGGACCTTTCCCCTCTTTTCCGGAAAGGACCCGAGGAGCACTAGTATTGACCAATACCAGTGCCAAGAGGCACTCGACAAAGCCACTCAAGAGCAGATCCTTCAGACTCTTATCAAGCGGGTTCAGAGGCAGAATCTGTTCTCAGTCCTGCAGCCTTCACAGTTCAGCCTCGTTCACTCAGGTTTCCAATTAGACAACAGCTCCACCAGTCAGAGATTCACGCTGGGTTTCATGGGCAGGAGGACGTCGAAGCCTGCCATGTCTGGCCATTACCTGCTGAATATTTCCACCTATGGTCGCGGGTCGGAGAGTTTCAGGAGAGGTCTGTCCATGAATCCTGAGACCCGCTTGTGTCTGAATGATCCTTCTGATGATCCAAAAATAGAATTTGGGGAATGTGAAAAAATAGCTGGCAATGGTAGCAGCAGTGATGAAGGAGATGCAGATGATGAGAATACTGGTGATGAACATGAACATATCATGGTAAAAGAGGAATCCCTGGTTTCCCAAGTCTCTGGCCAGCATGAAAGAGAACAGATATCACACAGTGTAAACGCTTCTTCAGACTGCAATGTGCCTGTTAGACAGAATGTAAAAAAGGAGGCCGTCTTATCTCAGCAAGCAGCAGACAGCCAGGAAAGTGTTCACCAGTTCCCAGGAGGCCAGGTGTTTGATGGAACTGCATTAGCAAGAGATTTAATTCAGGCAGCCCAGGAGCAAATGGCATATGCTATGAGGGGGAAAATGATGCACAGCAATCCTGAGGCTTACAGTGCTTCTGCACCATCTTCAGACTCTGTGTTGCAGCAGCCTCCACTGCTTTCCCATTCGCATCCTCCAAAGCTATATGGAAACACTGCAGCACAGCTTATTGGTCCTAGTTACAGTGGCACTATAAATGTCTCCACCTCTCCAGACGTGAACCAAGGGTCTCTCATGACCGGGCTATCCGAGTGCAATCAGTTGGCCAGTAGCATGGGGAACGTCATGTCTTTCTCTGTGACTGTAACCACCATTCCCGCCAGCCAGGCTATGAACCCTGGCAACCACAATCAGACCATCCCAGTTCAAGCCTTTGGTGATGACAACAACATGGAGGATTCGCCTTCTAAATGCTACTGCAGGTTGAAAGCCATGATCATGTGCAAGGGTTGTGGTGCCTTCTGCCATGATGACTGCATCGGCCCCTCTAAGCTCTGTGTCTCCTGCCTTGTAGTACAGTAACTGAGACATATGGGATGAGGAGAAGGCTGGCTTGGTTTTGTGCCTCCTTTTGAAATTCTTTGCGGGAAGAAAGAGGAGTTTTACTGCCTTGCACAAGAGACACATTACTGAATCAGGAATACAGAGTAGCGTTCTTCTTTCATTGAAGAAAGAGCACCTTGTTGTATAGTGAGTCTAAGCGAGCTCAACTATGTGAATTGTGACAAGAGTTTGCACTTAAGGAATCATGTAAATATGTCACATTATTTTGTTTAAAAATTATTTTTTCAATCTTTTAGGAGACAATGTTTGACTTGTCCTGCAGATTCATTAATCACACCTCCTATCAGTCTCTATCCCAGGTTAGCCTAAGCTCTGCTTTATATTGATGAGAGAACTTCCAGCCAAATTTTAGCCCCTTGGTCTTTCCATGGCCAAAGAGAAGAACAGGAAAAATTAAAAGAACTGGGAGATGGAGAAGATTGAAGCCTTTATACTATCTGGCACAGAACTTTGAGGTTTGGAGCATCAGTTCAGGGTTGGCTCAGTCTTTTGTTAATTCAGATGTTTGAGAACTGGGCAGCGTTAGTGTTATGATAGCCTTTCAAATGGTTGCCTATCAGTTTCCCCCCGACTCTAGGTTTCTGGAAGCCAAAGTGGGTTGTGCAATAGTGGCTGGGGTTTTTGGTTGCATATCATTCCCTTTCCAACTCATCAGTTACAATAACATTGTCCATGGGAAGGTAACACCTTGGTTCTCAACTACTTCTGGAAGATTGGAAAGGCAACTATAGTAGTCATAATCTTCAAGAATTCAAGTAATAAAAAGCAACTAGTGACTATCAGCAACTCTAAGAGACCATTTAAAGCAGAGATCTCTAATATGAATTGAACAACATGTCACAAACTTGCTTTATTAGGCATTACAGTGTTAGTACTGAGGTGTCTCCCGCCCAATTTCCAACCATCAAACATGAGAATACATTATACAAGTTAAATGCACTAAATGACACCTGCTGACATATTTTTGCCAGGAAGCTGGCCATGGCTAATGAGGACCTCCACAATAATCTAATTTATATAGAAGATCATATATCTAGCTAAGTGTAAGGCATAGGACACAAGGGTTGAGTTGGCTGCATCAGTGCCCCTGAGGACATTTCTTCAAGTTTCAAAACATCAGATCCTTTGGCCTGGTCTCCAGTTTTTACTCAGAGACCCAGGATTCTAGCAATAGAAGTCACAAGTCAAGAATGAGGAGCACTGGCAGAAGTATGGGGGATCATAGGACTGGCATAGTGGGAGCTACTGTCATGAATGAGATTACTTGCAAAGCTGTATGTGAGGAGATTACCCAGTGCTGGCCTATCTAATGCCAGGTTGCAGCTAGTGATATCAATCCTTCACTCTCAAAAGCATTAATATTCACAGTGTCACCCAAATTAATCAATCATAATTGAACAGGTATTACAGCACCATCATCTTGGAAACAAGAATGTATAACAGGCTGACCAGTAAAGTTCTTAAATGCCCATCCCTTCCCACAGTGTGAGTTAAGCAAACTCCAACTCACATTTCACAGTATCAAGGCACTAGGTTATCTATAGGTAAAGTCCTCTTCCCAGCAAAGAACATCAGGCTCAAGAATCACATCCAGTTCCATGTTGTCTCTGTTTAAGAAACAAATAAGTTGATTAGATAGAAATTCATGCATCTTTTTGATGAAAGGGCATAGAAATCACTTTTAATCCAAAGTCATTTTTAAAATGAAGCAATATTAAAAAAGTAGGTGTAATAAGTTATCAGTAGGTACCCCATTAGCTAGTCCTCTCAGAGCTTTGGGCTTTTTTTCCAGTTCGAATGTACCACTCCTCCTTCCCCTCACATGAAAAGAGTGTCTGGGGTGCTATTGTTAAATATAAGCAATGTAGATGACTGTACATAATGCATTTTATTTGGCAATTTATTTGTTGATAAGAAAGTTAACCCCTTGATACTGAAAATATCTCCCTCCCTGCCTGTCTCTGGGTGCCACCTTCCAAACCGAGATTATCAGCAGTGAAATATCATAAACTGTGTGATATTCCCATCTTCAGTCTTGCTCAACCTAAATTTGTGGGGTGGGGCGGGGTATGTCCCCTAATTGTACCTAGGTAAATATTTTTAAATCCATCGCTCCATGGCAGAAGAATTAACACCAACAAAAATAGCACCTTGTTTTTTATGACATGCCAGATATGCATTGTCATCAGCATTTCACCAGTAAGCAATATCCTCAGATTTGGCACATACAAGATGCTATAGCTAGTGATGCTGGTGTGCATGCAAAAAGCAAACCAAGCAAAAGAACCATTTTGGCTTCTGCCGTGCAAAAACACTTATTCTGTCATAGCGGTGTACTTCTGTTTTACGGGCCTAGTGCATTCTAGAGCAAGTGCCCATTAGGGTAGTAACACAGTACTTGCAGTTTTCCTCTTCCCCAGTGCAAAAAGCAGTTCTGCAGCATCCTTTGAATTGTGGGATACAGTGTCAGATGGACATTATGGTATCATGCACACAGTTAACTGGCAACTAAAATGAACAAGACTCCTGTTCTCTGAAGCAGTGAGAGAGAGGTCTCTATTTCTGTTTCCTTGCTATGTCAGGGCTTGTCTACACAGGAAAGTTTTACCAGTTATACCGGTATAATGATTTATCTTCTTCTTTCTTGCCACTTCCCTAATCAGGGTCAGCAGCTTTTATAGCCTTTTTCCAAAACTCATGATTATATGCCTGGCTGTCATGCCACTTGGTCTAAGATGAGTTGATATCCAGTCTGTGTACCGAGTTTTTGGTCACCCCATTGATCATAGGTATAATGTTATATGTGTGTGTGTATATATATACTGGTATAATTCCTCCTTCCCAGCTGACATAAACTAAACCAAAACAGGCACTCCTTTGCTGGGTGTATGCAGTCTCACAGTTTCGATTATGGGGCCTGAATTGCAGTGCACATTAGCATGACATGCTGTAACTCCCCTGTGTGGATGCTGCAGGCATGAACTAAAGAGTACCTAGTTCCTGTTGACTTAGCCCTGTTTAAAACACAAACTAGGTACCTTTTGATTCTCACCCACATGGTCTATGCGTTCCAAACAGGGGGTCATGTAGACAAGCCCTTACACCAGAATAATAGTGATGTCCAGGGGAACTTACATTGGTATAATTATATCAGTTTTTAAATCCACACCTTGGTTTATACACGTGTAATTTTCCTATGTTGACAAGCCTTTTAAGAAGGGACAGGCTGGCACCAGCTTAGCAAGCAGGTGCTTGGGGCGGTCACTCCGGAGAGGGGCGGCATGTCCAGCTATTCGGTGGCAATTCGGCAGAGGGTTCCTCACTCCCACTCGGAGCGAAGGACCTCCCACTCAATTGCCGCAGATTGCAATCGCGGCTTTTTTTTTTTTTTGGCTGCTTGGGGCGGCAAAACCCCTGGAGCCAGCCCTGAGAAGGGAGTAGAAGACATCGAGGGAACAGCACAAAGTGGCCTGTGGGCCAGTTTGTATTGTTGGGATTTTATGCCTGTTGCAACTTTAACTTTAAAAGACCTGAAGTTTTATTTTCAGCAGTATATTTTAAAATAGAAGTAGAGCCCCTAATTTTGATTCTAACCCTCAAGTCCCTTAATATTTGTGGTGTCACTTCAGTTGGCATTTGCATGTCTGGCTTCCCATGTTCTGTACTCCTATTTCTCTGTGTGATGCTGCTTGTGAGTCATAAGTAGCTGCTGTTGCATGAAATACTACTGCAGGAACTGAATTACTTTACAGAGTCATTATCCTAGCAAGAAGGGAACTAGATCTAGGGATTTGTAATGACCCCACTAAGATGTCAGTAGGACTCCACAGTCTTTTTTAGTGGTCACTATAACCTTATTAGCTGGTGATCTAGAGTTTACAGCTCAGTTTAGTGCCTTAGCTATATGTGGTTGGGTCAGTAGTTTTACAGTTGCTACCCCTTCCCAATACGATGAATCCTCTTGGCTGGAAGGTTTTGATCTTACCACAATTAAACAAGCTCTTTATCTGGAACTTGATAGAACAGTATCCCTAGGTTCACCAGCGGGCGTTACACGGCTAGATAACCATTAGAAAGGATGGGGTTTGGATTACTGAATGAATAGATCTGCCCAAAACCATGAAAGCTTTGCACATTTCACAATGCTGGGTATTGAATAACAGTTGTTTCAGATAGGAAAACCTGAAGCCAGAGTAGGAGCATTCCGTTTGTTAGCAGTCTTAGTACTGACACTTTTCCCATCAGCCTCAGTTCTAATTGTCTGTCCCAAAATGTTTCTTCAGCAAAATAATAAACCTTTCCTATTGGCTACTGTTAGTCAAGGGACATTGCGGAGTAGTTTAGAGATAACATTTTTGGCTTTAGCATTCAGATATTACAGTGATAGCACTTTATAATAAATGCCAATGTAAAAATAGAATACTCAAAATACCTAATGTCAAAGCAATGTTTGTGACATAAAACATTATAACAAAAAAAGGTTATTTAGATTTAAATGTTCCCCTGATTGGATTGCAATCCAGACCCTACAGCTTGAGAACCAGAAAGTGAAACTAATCAGTCTAGTTTCACAGTTGAGTGCAAAGAATAAATATTTTTATATAAGCAGCAGAGAATCCTGTGGCACCTTATAGACTAACAGACGTTTTGGAGCATGAGCTTTCGTGAGTGAATACCCACTTCGTCAGATGCAAATGGGTATTCACTCACGAAAGCTCATGCTCCAAAACGTCTGTTAGTCTATAAGGTGCCACAGGATTCTTTGCTGCTTTTACAGATCCAGACTAACACGGCTACCCCTCTGATACTATTTTTATATACACATTCCATGAATGGAGAAGTAAATGGAATTTTAGAAATGATTTTCAAGTTTCTGAGATAGCATTAGTAACAGGGAAGGAAACTTGTTTTTAGGCTGACAATGTCTCTTTAAATGTGAGGAAAATGATGGATCCTATCAGCAGAGTTGTACTTAGGTTTGCAAGAGTAAAAATGTTGAGGAAGCCATTTCCTGGAAGTTAATTATTGGACAGGTGAGTAACTTCCAGATGTCCTCACAGCTGGTCATTACTGCTTAAATTCTGTCAATTTAAATTGTTCTAGAGGCTGTTAAGATGGTTATGGGCCCAATTCTTTCTCAGTCACATGAGTAGTCCTGTAGAATACAAGAATATACGTGTGAGTAAAGGCTGCAGTGCTGGACACACTAATGGGAACTGGGCTGTGTCTGCTTTAGTCCAATGAGGAAAGTTTTCCGCATTTCATTTAGAGTAATTTTCATTTAGAGTAATTTTTCAAAAGTAGCCACCAGTTTTGGATGCCTCAATCCAGGGGACTGGATTCTGCTGAATGTCCACAATTCCAGCTTTCAGCACCTCTGAAAATCAGGACTAAGGGTGTTAGGTGGAGCACTCAGAATTGAAGATCACTTCTGAAAATGTTTGTTACAGTGGAGGGAGGAGGACAAGGGGTGGCATTTGGGTGTTGCTAACTGTTGCAGCTAGTATGGCTTTATCACAGGAGGGGAGGGGCCTATTGTTAGGAAGTTACTGCCTGTGGTATCTCACAGCTCTGGAAACTATCCTCAGTTAATCCAGAGTGGATGAAACCAGCATGAGTGAGAGAGAGTCTCTTAGAAACTTCAAGTCCTGTTGCCACTAAAGGGAGAATGGCTCAAACTCTTGCTAGGATGACCATGAGTTTTCTTTGTTACTTTTTTTTTTAATGCTATACATTTGATACAAAAGAAGATCAATTTTAAGAGCTTACAGTAATATATTTTAAGTAATATATATTTTAATATTTGTGTAAAAAATGACAAAGGAAGATTTGTGAACTAGATATACAGGGTAGTGTGTGTATGCAGTTTCTCAGCAGGGCCGAGACGGTTTCCCTGGCAGGGGAACTGAAAGCACTTGGGTTTTCCATTAATGCAATAAAAGTGGAGATTCTTAAAACAAAAATTCAATAGTGTTTACCAGATGCTCTTTCATTTTGTTTGACCACAAGGCTTGTAAACATGATTTAGAAGATGATAAACTTTCGTCTGTCTTTTGTCTTTTTAAAAGGGACTTAAATTGGAATAGAAGGTATGTATAGAAAAATCAAGGTGACACCATTTTAAAAGTCGTATTTTTTCACAAATAATATAGAAGAATCATATTTTACATAAGAATTTTAAGTATTTGAAAAAATGTATATAAATATACTGTATGTACTTCATATATTCTTTTATTTTATGTTTAATTGTATTAAAAATATTCTAGCTGGTTGGAGTTCCTACCTATGTATTAATGTAAGAAGAGAGAGATGAGCACTGCCTCTTACCATTGCAGCAGTTGCTGCTGCAGCAGATTGTAGGGTAGCAAAAAAGCTTGAAGCTCAGCAAAGAATGAATTGGAATAGTTTAGCGGTTTTAGAAATACAGTACAGACATTTTTTTCAGTCCTATGTCCTGTTTGTGTGTCCGTTCATGCTCTGTTCTGTTTTGCCTCATAAACACCCAGAACAATCAATGGTGAGAAGATAAGGAGTTGAGGTGGAGCTTTATACAAGCACTGCCAAAGAGACATACAGGTACAAAGCTACTCAACTAAAATCAAAAGCAGCCATTGGAATTTTAATAAATATAGCTAATAGTTTAATTCTTGTGTGATCCTCTGATAGTACAGATGAGGAATGAATACAACATGCCAAAAGCCTCAGTATATTTGGGATTTCAAGGCAAGACATGCTAATTTTTCTTTTGTAGGCTCTTGGGTCCAGTATCACTGTAGAGGGTGATGTGTGCCCTCAGTCACTACTGGAAGATGGAATGGTTCTCTTCTACTATACTTGGGCAGGACCCCATGAAAACTCCCTAAGGGGAAGCACTAGTAAATCTGCTGAGACTGCTGGCAACATTCCTCATACGAATTCTGGTTACACGATGCTGTAACTTGGATATCAGGATTCCCAGAGGTACAAGATCTTAAATTATATGAATATAAAAAAGACAAAATTCTAGTTAGAAGGGAAGTGATAGGTGGCTGCAGACTACGGTAACAATCAGCTGTGATTCATGCGCATTATATACAGCACATCCAGTGCAGTTTACCTAATAAAGGACCCAAACCTGTGAAGTCTTCAGCATCTTCAATTACCATTGAAATTAGTAGCAGCTGACGTTGCAGTGCACCTTACAGGATTAGGCTAAAGTCCATAGTGCATGTGTCACAGCTGATTTGTACTGTAATACCACATCCATTCCCCCACCCTCAGTAATTACCATCACAGATCTGTCTGGTTTGTTACAGAAACAGTAACACTTATGACAATGTTGAGGGTTATATTAGCCCAATCATTCAGGAACACAATAGATTTAAGTTGCAGCCCTTTTGATCAGTGGCTCCAATTCGGGCCTTCCTCTGTCCCCCGGACACCAACGCTACACATGTACAGGGGCTGTAGGCTAGCAAATCTCCCTTCCCTTGGTGGCACGAGAGAGACAGAACTGACTCTCTGCCAGGCCCTGGTGTGGGGTAATACAGAGAAGGGAGGAGGCATGGCTAGAACTTACTTCACTCTGGCTATTCTGGGCTGACAGAAGGCTCAGGAATCTGATGCATAAAGGTGAAACACAGACACATTTGCCCCTTCACTTTTTGCCCCTTCACTCAGCTCAGGTGTATCCCCAAATTGGAGCCACTGTGTTTCCCATAGCCCAAACCTCCCTGCAAAAACTGCTGGAATCTCTCAGATAAACAAGAATTGTGTTTACAATAACTCTCTGATCGAGGTTTGTGGGAAGGGAAATTGACTTTAAAGAAAACTCGGACAGTTTTGTTATTATTATGATTATTTTCCAAACACCCCAAAATATGCCAGGCCTCTATTTACATACACGAAGTGAGATTGTTTTTTAGTAAAGGCATTTTATCTTTCTTTCTCTGAATTGCAGTCTGCACATTCAAAGGGGTTTTCACTCTGAACAGTTGCACTATCTAGCAGAAGGTTACACTGTTTGGATGTGTATATGTATATATAACTAGAGTGTATATGTGTGTGTATATATACAACTATATTTTACATAAATGTACCTAAAAAGGCTGTAAGTCCATCTCAGGATTCTGGTGACATTAATTTTGAGAACAAAGTTTGAGTTACCACAAGCCTGATGTAGAATTACAGCTTTTATATTTGTTTTAATATTTAAAATATATGGGTTAGAAAAAAAAATATAGTATGTATTGTTTTGATCTGCTGCACTTTTTGTCTAAACATTCCTAGTCCTGCTAGCACTGCTGCAGCTCCCATCCCTTCCTGCTCCATTTAAAACTTAGAAGCCAGCTTTTCCCCTGTGGGTTTTCTTTCAGTTGCACCTCTCAGAGGCTAAATCGTGTTTCTATTCAAAGAGCTATGCCAAGAGATTAATATTCCTGGATTTGGTCTTTTATAATAAGATGTCACAGCTGAACCCCAGTCCCAACACTGGGGAAAGTGACCTGATAGTTGATGCCTCCAGTTGGCAATTGGATTCTAAAATAGTCCCTTTGCAAACTAGCGGAGGCAAGCAATCTAACTTAAATAAGAAATGGTCATTTTCTGTTGTTATCCAGTGATAAGTTTGTACTGAACAATAAGATTATTGTAATTCACTCTCCTCCTTAATAAGGAAATGACCCAATTTCCAGGCATTTAAAGAAACTTAATGGGTCAGTTCCATTAAACCAGCAATCACAGCAGAGAGACGTGTGGCCCATAATTTTGCAGATTGGCAGAGGTCATTCTAGTAAACTGATTCTCTCCCCAAATGAAAAATAAAAATAATTTTAAAAGTCTGCTTCGGGGTCTGCTGTATAAGATTCCACCTTAGCTTCTCACCAGCATTAAGAAGGATCTGAGGAGTGCTAAAAACAGTATATTTGTATCTTGTCACTTTAAGATATGTGTGTCCAGAGGAGGTAGCACTTTGAAAAGCGAAAGCCTGCCTTGTGGCTTATGTCTTACTGCAGATTAAGTTCCTCTTCCCCTCACTCCTTATTTTTGTCATGTAAAACTACCTGCTTCATAAATGAATGTAAAATACAATAGTTCTTCAGCACATGGATAAATGTGTATTTTATCTTAATGTTTCATTTTATGTTAAATAAAAGCATATGATTTTATGGTCACCATTGCTGTGAATGTCTTTTTAAATGCTGCTCTTTTCTCCTTCAAGAACATGAAGCAGCAAGCTACACAACACTGAATGACTTAATTTCAGGTCCGGCACTGCTGGAATGCCAAGTATGTTTTTTTTCTAAACCATCTCCCTACATTTCATGGGGAAAGATTTGTTGTGAACACCAAGTGGTTGTTAATCATTTTGTGTTTCTCTCGTGTTTCATCTCAGGATCTCAAATTGCTTTAGAATTACATTAGTGCACTGTAAGGTATGAGTAAATATTATCCTCATTCGCATATGAGGAAACTGAGGCATGGACACATTGGCTTTCCCAAGGTCACTTATTGAGTCAACAGTCAGGAATAGAATTCAGGTGTCCTGTCTCTGTCTTGTGCTCTAACCACAATACAAGCGTCAAACCTGGCAGACTGTGTTCTCTCCTTTACAAATCATCAGCTTTCTCCCGTCTTCTCCTGCAATCCAATCTGTTAAAGTGCATCCCCATTGACAAGTATGATTTTTCCAGCTGAAGCAAAAGTGTGCACAGTTTTGTTGGCATAATAACAGGGTGTAGAGTTATGGAGTCATCCAGCGATTTCAAGCTGGCAGCAGCCCTGGTCTGTCAACAATGTGATTCTTCCCAAGCCTCCTGCGCCTAATACTGACTCTGTTCTAATTTTCTCTCCAACTCCTGCCTCTTATGGAAAAGAGCTAACCACTCCACTGAGGCAACATGCAGCTGAACTTTTAAGTTCTGAATTCCACTATCCCTTTCACCTCCTTAGCCTTTCCTTTCTTGTGCCCTACTTCCATATTGAACACATGACTCAAAGTCCTACGGATTAGAATGCTCAGAGATGAACTGAGTGTCCTTCAGCTTCACTCCTCCTCCTCCGTGTTCCTTAATGTATTTCCTTACAAAGATTCCCAAAGCCATGCCACAGGCAACCCCAGAACTCCCTACTAATGCCGTTCACTCAGGCCACGTCTACACTACGGGATAATATCGAATTAGCTAAAATCGGTTTTATAAAACTGATATTATAAATTCGATTTCATGCGGCCACACTAGGCACAGTAATTTGGCGTTGTGCGTCCATGGTGCGAGGCTAACATCGATTTCTGAAGTGTTGCATTGTGGGTAGCTCTTCCGTAGCTATCTCATAGTTCCCGCAGTCTCCCCCGCCCCTTGGAATTCTGGGT